>NW_008665473.1:31906-71521 GCF_000695815.1 Acanthisitta chloris | reverse complement strand
CCCTACATGGACACCTGGAAGGATATAGCTTCTGAGAGATGTGTTCAGTCTCAACAAAAGGGAAGATCCATCACAATCCTCAATAAATTGTTGTGGAATACACACACCTTGAATGTTTGAAATGTGCCTCTGTTTCTGACATACCTGTCAAGATTCAAGTCCCAAATACTTATTCTTACCACAAATTTCCCTCTGCTAATTTTAAGAAATATTTCATGACACCATTTCTGCATGTTCTTGTAGCTAAAGTACCCCTTTGGTTTCATTTGGATTAGGAAAACTGGAAATACTTTCCCTGGAGCACAGACAGAAATCAGGTTAAAAGGTAGTACTCACTGTCTCATCCACATACCTGTGTGATGGCCAGGGGCTGTGCTGTACTACAGCCAGGATATCTCCCATCTGGCTTGTTCAGGAAGGAGTATGGATTATGGCTAGTCTTCCATGGGCTGTGGAAGTGCTGCAAGACTCTCTGGGATATACAGCAGGAACAACCTGATTTGGTACAGCCAAGGCTGTTGTGTGTCCATATTGGAGAAAGCAAGTGCACAGGAGAAAAATCCTTCCTGGACCTTCAGTCCAACCATCATCCCATGAGCAAGGCTACAAGTGCATAGATCCTGGGGTCAGCATTTCATGCGTTTCTTCCACTGTCTTTTCCCTTGTGCCTTGCTACATTGCTCAAAAATCCTGGAGAAAGTCATCTTCAGGAAACACCAGGAAGGACAGCAGTACCTCAGCCACTCCCCAAAGCTTTGAAAAGGTGAAATAAATAGAGGCAGAAAAATGGGATTGGCAAAGAACAGAAGAACAATTGTCCCAAAGAGAATAAAGATGAGTCTAGGCCAGTGTGCTGCTCCAAAAGTGGAAGAACAAGATTCACCACTCCCAGTTTCCAGTTATTTTGTGACAGAGATTTTGTGAGATAGACATGGTTTCTCTGTAGTAATCTTGTTTGGATTTTGCTTTCATGTGCTGGCCTGCTCTCCTCATGTAAATGTTGACTGTCCCAACACCATGCAGCAAGAAACTGTATCAATGACACATCCTATGATTTGCTTGGAGCTTGCTATCTTCATTCATCATGGAATCACAGAATTGCAGAATAGCTGGGTTAGAAAGGACTTTCAAGATCCAACCCAACCCCCTGCCATGGGCAGAGACACCTTCCATTAGCCCAGGTTGCTCTAAGCCCCATCCAACCTGGCCTCAAACACTTCGATGTGGCAGACACAGCTTCTCTGGGCCACAGATGCCAATGCCTCACCACCCTCATAGGGAAAAATTCCTTCCTAATACCTAATCTATCCCGGCCCTCTGGCAGTGGAAAGCCATTCCTCCTTGTCTTGTCATCCCAGGCCCTTATCCAAAGTCCCTCTCCAGCTCTCATGTAGTCCCCTTTAGGCACTGGAAGGGGCTCTCCAGACCCTTCTTTTCTCTAGGCTGAACAACCCCAACTCTCTCAAGCTTTCCTCATGGGAATGGTGCTCCAGCCCCTGCTGAAGCACCCACTTTTTCTTATACTGGGTGAAAAAGTGAACAGCTGACTTCTCAACAATTTATCACTATTTTGTGCACTTTTAGCACATCTTTCACAAGTTATTCCCAGGAGATCCAGACCTACACCTTCTTACAAAAGCAGTTATGGACCTTTACACCCCTTTGTCACCTATTCAACATAGGTTGCATCAAACCATAATCACTTAAACCATCGCAAACACAAAGAATCCAGGAAACAAAAAATTTGGCAGGTACAAAGGAACAGGGTTGAATGTGGAAATCGAGGAGGAGGCTTTGCCATAACAGCAGCACAGCTCCTGCCTTATCTCACAGCAGGTAGCAGAGGAAAGCGCAAGCAAAGGCAGTGAAAACAGTGGAAAAATGCAAACCAGTCCTACGAGTCTCGTGATGGATCTCTGGTGCTGGCCAGGTGACAGCAGTGTTTCAGGCAATATATCTGTCTTCCAGGCAATGTATTGCTTGCTTTGGATGTTTCCCTTTAAAGGCCAAGGGCTGATACCTGCAAAGGTCATAGAACAATCTTAAGAACCTCCATTGTTTCCATCCTGGTCTCAACAGTCTCTACCTCCCCTCCTCTGCCTTGGCCCTGGGCACTGTGATGCCCACAGATGCCTGCTCACAGCCTGCAGTCCTTCTCCCTGAGCAGAACAGCCCTGTTGTTTCCCTGTGCCCTGCTCTCTGCCCATGCCTATCTCTCAGCTCCTGCCGCTGCCATCAGTACAGAGCCTGCCTTTGTGTTCGCATGTGTACGCTGCCAAGTGCTAGGAGCCATCCTGGTACTGTGCTCCCAAAAATAGCCTGCCCCACGGATAACCTGCTGCCTTGAAAAGCCTCAGGTCTTAAAGATAAACCCTCCAGTAACCTGCACAAAATGAAAAGCAAAACCACTCCTGGGGTGAAAAGCTCCAAAGAAATAGGCTAAGGAGTATGAGAAAGAACACAGCCTTGGTACACCCACAAGGTTGTGTAGGAAACCAATGCCAAGGGGCCTGGGGAGCAAGTGTTACGTATAACCTGCACAGACACACTATGACAACTGCTGAGCTACAGGAGGTTTCTTACAGTCAGCTCCAAGTTCCTAGTGTGAAGACACAACATTGCTAGCAAAACTAATCCAAAAGAATAGCAATTCATCTGAATAAGCTGAAGTAACACTCCAATTTAGCTCCTTCTTTACCCAAGGACACACATTTTAGATACAAAATATATCCAGGTAGCATTTTGCCCTTCTACAACTTTCAATAAATCCATTTACTCTTTCACATTTTATTTTAATAACAGGGGAGTCAAGCATGCTCGATTGACAGGCTGGTTCCCAGGGAAACACCAGCAACTTATTTCTCTTAAATAGCAGGCACAAATGTTTCCTGTGTTAAACTCTGCAGCCTGCTGTGACATTCAGATCTCTAGGATATAATCCCAAAAGAACAAAATGTTTGTCTGGCACTGAGGTGGGGAAGGAGAGAGGTAGCAGCACACTACAGCTGGCGATGGGCGCTAGCAAAGATCTGGCACCCGAATCACTTTTGCGGAGCCATGTCCCCTTTCTTAATCCCCAAAGGATGGTCAAAACAAGAGTTTAACAAAAAAATGGTAAAATTACTCAGTGTTGCTGGGGGAGAAATGGCAAAAGGGAATTGGTAATAGCAAGCCATTAAAATCTCAGTCAAAATGCCAGGCTGGCTGCCCGGTGTTGCTGGGACACATTAAGAGAATAAAAACAGCCACAGGGCTCTGGCTCAGGTTCTATCCAGCTTGGAAAGCTGCTTTGGCAGGTACAGATAAAGGTGGAAGGGGACTTGGAAAAGAAAATGTGAGACAAAGCTGAGCATCCTCATAAGGTGCTCGCCGGTAGCATTCAGGGCATCTCGAAACTGGGATCACCTACACAAAGACCTGCAGAGAACACATTCCTGCCCCACGTGACCAAAGATGCTGTTCCCAACTCCAACCACATGACATGAGGTGCGGTAGCTTTGGTGGCCAAGCTTGTTTTGCTTCCTGCTGTTTCAGGTTAACACAATGAAAAAAATTAAACCAGTGGCCGTGAGCAAATGCTCAAGGTTGTGTCAAACACACATGACACTTTGTCCCAAAACTCTTCCTGCCTCCTTTACATTCAGCTCAAGGTGAGCCTGGTGAGATTTGTCAGCTAAGTAAATATCAGAAGATCTTCATAAATTCCGTCATCTCTCATCTGTCCATTTACCTCTTGAACCTTCTTGTATCTACAGTACCCTTCAGAAAGAAGTTTACAGCTCAGCTACCCATGTTGTAT
This sequence comes from Acanthisitta chloris, assembly GCF_000695815.1. NCBI lineage: Eukaryota > Metazoa > Chordata > Aves > Passeriformes > Acanthisittidae > Acanthisitta > Acanthisitta chloris. The sequence goes on along the minus strand of NW_008665473.1, from coordinate 67,722 downwards.
GAGGACCCACCTCCATGGACTTGCTTGGAGACACATCCCACAAACTTCATTTGCAGGCCACTAGTTCCTGTAGTGGTCAAGACACTGTATGGCTGTTCCTCACCACACCATCCCTGGCACACAGGATTTTCCATATCTCTTTCGTGTGCTCCTTCAATCTCTAGTGCAACATTCTGCTTTTATTTATCTCATCTGAGCCAATATTTAAGTGAGCAGTTGATAATTTGACCTTGGGACAACTTTTTCCCCATCCTTGCACAATTTGCTTTTTTTGTTGTAAAGAAAAAACACATATTAAAGCTTTTTTTCCCCCCTCTGTTGCTTTAGGATTCAGAAGAAAAGAAAAAATATAATGAAATACAAATTTTGTGTGCCAAAGTTTGCAGGTGCCCAATGTCCTGTAACTGGGACGCTGAACAAACAGCCTGCAAACACCATCCCTGCCTTTGTTCTGCCAGCTGGAAACACAGGTCACTCTGCACCACACACCACCATGGAGCAGAGCCTTGGAAGGAAGGGATATTCCATTCAGCAAAACCCTCCTTTCATCAAAGGACAGCAAAAAGGAACCTAGAGTTTTTCACTGAGTTGGTGAGGCATTTTGTTCTTCAAGGAACATTCTCTGTGAGGTCTCTGTCTATACAAGTGACTCAGCTCAACAAACAGCATCAGTGATTCACTGCTCCGGAGTGTGCCAGCAGTGGCTGGTGACCTGTGTGGTGCTGAGTCTCTTCATTACCAGGAAAGAGCCTCAATAAATGACATCAGCAGCGTGATTCAGGCAGTAGGACCACAGACTGCAAAGTTCCCACTTGGGCCCTCACTCCAGGTTTCCCTTCCCCACCCAGGTTTTTCTCTCCCATTTCCCACAGCTGTTGGCTCCCCATGCAAGGACTGGGTCTTGCTGCACATCTAAATGGTTCCCAGCATGGTGGAAACTCCAACCTGGGCTGTAATGCAAATCCCAAAGTGACCAAAAGAAAGAAGATTTAGCTTAGATATTAGGAAGAAATTCTTTGCTGTGAGGGTGGTGAGGCACCAGCATAGGTTGCCCAGAGAAGCTGTGGCTGCCCCATCCCTGGAAGTGTTTGAGCCCAGGTGGGATGGAGCTTGGAGCAACCCGGTCTAGTGGAAGGTGTCCCTGCCCATGGCAGGGGGTTGCAACTAGATGGCCTTGAAGGTCCCTTCCAACCCAAACTATTCTGTGATTCTATTACTCCATGACTTGATGGTGAATTCATACAAACAACAGAATTCAAACCATTTCCCTGAAATTTTCATGAATACATACTAGAAAAATAAAGTTACTGAAAAGAAATGAAATGGCTCAGCCATCAAAGGTAACAGATGACCCTTCATGGAATTATTTGCTCACAGATACACATCCCTAGCCATATGTCCCAGTCCAGCTGCAATTGGAAACTACTTATGAGGTCATTAAAATCAAAACAAGCCAGAGTTTTAATGTGGTCTGAGAAAAGGTGAGAGTGCATTAAAAAAGTAATTTCATTTCTCTCCTCTGCATTCAGGTCAAATAGATGACCTTTAAAGATACCTTCCATGTCAAACTGTACTGTTTGTATGATCCTGTGAGCTGAACACCCAGCAGCTCTCCATGTCCTGATGTTTCAGGTTTCTCTGAATCTTGCAGATACTTTTTGCACAAATGGACAGAAGTTGTCTCAAATAAAATAACCATGATCTCAGGCAACTTAAGCATAATACCTGAAGGAGAAGGACACCTATTTGATTAAATAAGCACATTAAACCAAATTTTATTGCTAAATAGGAAGGTTCTTTTTCACCCTTTGTGGCTGCCACTGTACTTCAAGGCTACTGTGATATTCCTGCTCTGAGGCATTGTACAAACCACAGAACAGACCAACATGGAAAAGCACTTAATTCTTGTACAATCTTTTCCTATTCCTGTCCAGATAATGAAATTAATCTCATCAGAGTCCATCTCACAACTAAAGCCCAGCCTGTGGACCACCACAATCCTATCCAAACACTGTCAGGTTTTCTTATCTCCCAGTATCTGTTTTCCCTCTCTGCTGTGCAGTCATATCAGTGTTTATGCAGTTGCACAATGTATTGTGATATACAGAAGAAAAATGCTATAGAAAAGCAAAAATAGGTGTATCTTTAAACTTTTTTCAGCTTGAAGACCTCTAAAATCGCAACAACTCCCACTTGTGCATAGTTTAACCTACAGCCCATGGTCCTGCTTGTCTTAGTTACTTTCTGCTACATCTTGCTGCTGGTGTAGGCGGGTCAAAGCAGGTCCCTTTAAATCCTTTGTTGTGCTTGCACAAGTAGAAAACAGCTCCTATTAAAAAAAAAATCCCCTGTGTGTGCCAAGCTGTGTGTAGAGATTATGAATCACTAAATGGCAGCCACGTGTCAGCAAAAGGAGCAGGAAGTGTCTTGTGTTTGACCTTTATTTATAGCAGCAAGAGTACTTGGTAGTGTATAGTTACAGTGATCTAACTATCCTTGCACACCAAGAAACATCGGATTGATGCCTCCAGAGTATGTTTTGACCATTAAAATAAAAAAATAAAAAAAAAGAATATCTGGCTTTTCTGGCTAATAGTTGTCAGTCTGGAGGCACTGGGAGAAAGCCTTTCAGTGTGTTGCCTTTGTCTGGAAGGCAGAGACTTTCTCTGGAAGTTTTCCACTGGGATTCTAAGGAAGTGGGGGCTTGAAATCAAGATGAGCCTGATGATCTACCTTTTGGCACACCTCTCTTGTTCAGCACACACCTTTGTTCCACAGAATTGAGCTGTGAGTTTGGGAAGCAATAACGTGCTGAACCCTCTCCTTGTTGTACACAGGGAATTTGATACACATCCTTATTTTTCAGTAAATCCCCCAAATCAGAGAGTGTTACTGAATCCAGACAAAGTACTGCTGGGCTGCTATCCAGAGGGAGCCTGGAGATCTCTTTGAATTATGCAACGGTGTAAGTGCTGTGCCTGGTTTTAACTCAGATGCAAGGGAGCACTTTGGTGCCTTTTCAGGTTAAGGCAACTAGGGTGCTTTTCCCACAGGGAAGGAGGCTTTGGTGTGGTTCCAGACCCCTATCCTGATGAGGAAGGGCAGTGATCGCCCTCTTCCCACTCTTCTGAGCCAACACAGAGCCAAGGCTGAGCCAGGCTTTGCCCTATATGACCCATTGAGCGTATAAACCGTGCCCCACAGGCCTTAGCTGGCAGCACTTTGCAGAACCAAAGCCACGGCACCTGGTGCCTGTGAGTTCTGCCAGCCACAGCAGTATGACATGCAGACCTGTTGCTGAAGGACCTGGCAAGGATATAATAGAATCTGAGCCAACACAGAGCCAAGGCTGAGCCAGGCTTTGCCCTATATGACCCATTGAGCGTATAAACCGTGCCCCACAGGCCTTAGCTGGCAGCACTTTGCAGAACCAAAGCCACGGCACCTGGTGCCTGTGAGTTCTGCCAGCCACAGCAGTATGACATGCAGACCTGTTGCTGAAGGACCTGGCAAGGATATAATAGAATCACATATTCATAGAATCATGGAATGGATTGGGACTTGACTTTCAAGGTCATCCAGTTCCAACCCCCTGCCATGGGCAGGGACACCTCCCACTAGCACAGGTTGCTCCAAGCCCCATCCAACCTGGCCTCAAACACTTCCAGGGATGGGGCAGCCACAGCTTCCCTGGAAAACCTGTGCCAGTGCATCACCACCCTCACAGGGAACAATTTCTTCCCTATGTCTAATCTAAATCTTTCCTCTTTTAGTTAGAAACTGCTTCCCTTGTCCTATCACTCTCTGCCTGTGTAAAAAGTCATTCTCCTTCTTTCCATAAAATTGCAGAGGATGGTCTGATCATGTCAGTGATCACCGTGTGTTGGCTTCCCCATGCCCACCACACTCTATACCTGGAAGTTCAATCTGCCAGGAGAAGAGAGCGCCAGTTTCTGCTGCTCCATGGTCTTACTCTGGCCTTTCACTGGGATCCTCTCTGTGACTCCCAAAACAGAGACAAGCCAGGTTCCCTCACCTGTTCAGAGCTGAGGGTCCATCCAGAGTTGGGGGCTGCCGCTACCAGCTCAGTGACACCATGCTGGGCAACCTTGCTTCTCCATCAGCTTTTTTTTTTTAATTGAATCACTTCTTATCAGATAGAGGTCTCCATTTTCCTTTAGACATAGGTCAGGGGTGCAAGAGCAGTCTGGTGCCTTCCCTCCACCATTGGGTCTCCCTGTCCAGTCAAACCAACTCAGCAAGAAACTGATTGTTGGTGGTCAAATGCCACTGACACCCGGGTTAGCTGGTAGCCACTCCCCCAGATGGCATGTAACAACAGGATCAGACCTTTGATCATACTGTCCTTCATGGACTCCCATTGTGCCACTCCAATTCATTTTGTGGCTCTTTCCTACACTTCTCCTCTCCTTGCTTTTTCTGGTTTCAGAGTGAGTTGATCCCCACGTTTTGCGCACCTCATCTGAGAGCTTCAGCTGTGACTCCATGCACCACAACTACATTCTTGGAAAGGGTGCACCACCCCCTGATGTTGGGTTGCTGCAGCAACCAGGCTTGACATCATCACCTTCCCCACCACTGTCATGCAAGAGGTTGTGAAAGCCTCTTTGGCACTGCAGCTGCATATTTCCATGGCCGGGGAAGAGACTCCTACTCCAAACCAGGAGTACAAGGAGCAGATGTGTTGTGTCTTTAGAAGAGCAAGGCCAGAGGGCAGTGGAATCTGCTTAGCACAGCATCAAATGTGGAGCTGCAGGCTTGGATTCTGCTGCCTTGGGCAGAACAAGGAACAGGTGCAGAGCTGGCTTGGCAGCACCTGGATTTCTCCAAAGACACTGCTGACTGGCAGCACAGAGCTTGCTGCTCCATTACAAAGCCCCTCCTTACTGCAGGACTCCAGGGACACAGCTGGGAGCAGAGACAGTGTTCAGCCCACATTCTCCCAGCAGAGTGAACTCCATACTCTTGGCATCCTTGTGAGTCCTGGAGCTTGGTCAGATGTTGACAACATATGTAGCCTTCTTTTGGGTAGCAACTGTGGCCATTTTATGACCAGGGCAGAGTCTGAATGCCAGAATTCAAAGATTTTACCAGATGCCAGAAAACACGTTGTTTCTGTGTTGTTTATCCACCAGAGATGTTTCTAGGACAAGGGACACTGCCAGCTCACACCTTGTCATCAGGAGTGTCCAAATCTTCAGCACCCTTCCTAAACCTCATCCTTGCAGTTGCTCAGTTAGTGGAGAAACACAGATTCTATCAAGTCACATACACACCAGAATCCATGGAATTTTCCAGCCTTCAGCTTGGCAGAGTTTGAAGGTCTGACTTAGAACTTTCAAACAGGCTGCTCCTGGAGCCTCCCTGCAATCCCTCAGGGAGCACATGCATTTTCAAACAGGAGTGTTTGATGTTTCCGCATTGTAGGCTTCTGGCTAGCTAAAGCAGAAGTGCTTCATTAACGTGAAAAATTAACATCTCCTCCTTTAGTAAAGTGGGAGAATCTCACAGGCTTTTGGAAGCCAATGCAGGATCTGGAGAGTTGCTTCATGGGCAGTTATCACCAAGGTTCTTCTCTGCTCCATTGAGCTCCAGACAGGAAGGAGAAGGGACCCAGCCTGACTCTGGGTTGGGAAGAGCTACTATGGACCCCAAACTTGAGGGAAAAGGTAGATAACCCTGCAAATTCCTTTTTCCAGCCATGAGGCCTTCCTTAACCCCTTCAATCTCACCCTGCAGGGACAGAAAGAGAAGGGGAGCAATAACAAGCAGTTTAATATGCAACAAAGCTGACAATGCCCAGTGATTCCATGTGGATTTGTGCCCTGTGGTCCCACTCTGGTGCAAGTCAACTGCCAGCTTAGAAAAGCTTTATATCTATTACTTTCCTGCCATAAAATCTGGTGAAAACTGGTCAAATACTTCAAGAGACGTTGAAGCAGAGAAGGTCACAGATGAAGCCAGGCCTCTTCTGTACACATGCAAAGTGTGCTCACGGAAGTTATGTTTCCTTAGAAGACCAAGATAAAGCCATGGCCATGGCAGACATCCATGGAAAGAAACACAGTGGAGACAGGGGAGCTAGGGCAGAGAGCCAGAGCCTTTAGCCAAGAGTGGCAGGTTATTCAGGTCTGAGATGGGATGGACACTGTGATGCTGTCATGTTTCTTAACACCACCCCACTCCCAGACCTGCTTCATGTGATGCAGACCCAGTCAAGCTGCTTGGGAATTTTCCAGGAAAATATTTTTTCCCATCAGAACGTGCAGATTTGTGGAATATTGAACATTTTGCAGAAAACACATTGCAGTCAGTGAACCACTGATGCAGCACAGGCAGGGAGATGTTTCCACTGGACAAGGCAAATTTCCATCAGGGACCTGCCTGCCAGTTCATGTGATAGTGTGACAAACTCCTTACAAACCAACTTGTCCACAATTCCAGGGACCCAGGCTTGTAGATTTGCAATCAGAACTCCAGGCTGATGGCTTGATGAGCTCAACATTTCTACAAATGTGTCTCTTGTAACTTCTAGTCAAATATTGGGATCATCTTGACAGTTCATGGCCCTGGAGCAGCTCATTACAGATCCATCCCAACTACCATTATTCCTAGGCTGTTGGACTGTCCTTTTGGGAGCTTCACTGCCCCATCAGTCAGGTAACCCAATGACCTAGGCAGACCTACATCTCTTTGCATTGCTTGAAGTCATTGCTCCTTTTTATACTCCTAAAAATCCCTCCAGCCACTGTCTGAAACCAGCATGGCTGGAAATAGCAGCTTTATATCTGGCAAGAACCCCATCAGCTCCAGTCCTCAGTTGGGTCCTGGGGTCCACATTTGTGTCTGGAAGCACTCAGAGTTGGCATGGCCTCAGACAAAAACGTTATGAGATTTCCATTTGGAAATGAAAAAACATATTTCCGTAGCCACTGAGGACATAAATGAAATTTACCCTTCCAAGAAATTTTGAGTGATGACTATACCGAGGCTCTAACAGCCCAGAACCCTTCCAACTCCTGCTAGCCATGCCTTTCTAGGAGATATGTGCTCCCACCAAGCTACATTTCTAACATACTGGAAATCCACTTTTTCCTGATCTCAGGGCCAAGGATTAACAACTCTGGCCAGCAACTTCATGTGTACAAATGAAGCACAGCTAAGGGGACAGTGATCTGCAACCATCAGCTATGTGAAACCTGGGAAGTAACACACTCAAGGTGGCCTGTGCTGAGTCTTTCTCTCCTGCAGAGCTCCTTTTATTGGTCTTGATAGCCCTGATGAGTGGAAGGGAAACAGTGTTACTCCAGATCCTTGCCTCATTTGTTGCAGGTATTTGCAGATACAGTGACCAAGGCAGAAAAGGCAGATTATTCTCATGGTTTGGTTGGAGCAACCTGCTCTAGTGGAAGGTGTCCCTGCCCATGGTGGGAGGGTTGGAACTGGATGGGCCTTATGGTCCCTTTCAACCCAAACTATGATCCTATGACTCAAACCATTCTTTGATGCTATATAACAACTGTGACATTCCTGAGAAGTTTGCAATCTCTGCTTCCCATTTTTCTTAAACTTATCATTTCATTTGCATAGGAGAACATGTTCAATAGCACTGTCCTGCAGTGTTTTGACTGCAAACTCCAAAAGGAAGCTGAGCCAGGTAGATCAAAAAACCAGCAGAACAATTACAGACAGACACCTCAGTTATGTCTGATAACCTTGGCTGACTCTCCAGAAACCAAGAATTCCCAAGAGGCTAAACTCCCTGCACCAAAGAAACAGTAGTCTCTACCCTGGTGTGGAGAGTGGCAGAGGATTTTAATGGGCTTGGAAGTGCATTTGATGCCAACAGGAGGAGTTTTTTTAATCTGCAGCTTAAAATGCAGAGGATTCATCTGGGGTTCTGTATGTTGCCTTGCAGCCAGAGCAGGGTCATGGCTTCTCCCATAGGATGAAGAGTTGGTGTCTTCCCCCAAGAGAGAAGAGGAAGTGGATGGAGGGGGGACAAAGAAGTGGAACATGAGTGCAGGAGAGCTAGGCTTGTTCCTCCTGCTGCTGTTGCTGGAGAGGAGAGAAAAGAGAGATGGCAGCCACTTCCCCTGTCACCCCTCCTCCAAATCACTAGGCTACTGTGCCAGATAAGAACTCATGCTTGAACAGGCTGCTGACCCAATTAAAGGGGCCCAGGAGGGGCATAACAACAATTCAGATTTTAGGTTAATCAGAACAAAAGAATAATGAAAAACTGTAAAAGAGTATCAAGGGAGTGGTGGGACAAGTAAATTTCACTGTTTGTTTTGGGATGCCATCCCAGAATCTGTGACTACAGTGGGTTGCTCCCTCCCTCATTTGCTGATGGATCAGGGAACACTGTGTGGTGATGGTGTTATGGATAACTCCAGGAGGCATCTCGCATAAATAGTAATCATTTCTGAGGTGTTTATCTACACATACCATCGATATGCACATACATTCACACTTCTTAGTATCATTAAACATTTTAGGGTGAAAGGTATCTCTGGAGGTCCATGACTGAACCTCTTGATCAAAGCAAGGGTACTTAGCTCAGGTTGCTCAGGGCCTTTTCCAATTAAGTTTTGAATATCTCCAAGGAGGGAGATTCCCCCTCCCCTTGGTGTCTTGGTTCCATGTTTAACCATCTTCATGAGGAGGAATTTTGTCCTTGTATGCAATTGGAATTTCCCATAAAACCATAGTCTGGAGGTCCATGACTGAACCTCTTGATCAAAGCAAGGGTACTTAGCTCAGGTTGCTCAGGGCCTTTTCCAATTAAGTTTTGAATATCTCCAAGGAGGGAGATTCCCCCTCCCCTTGGTGTCTTGGTTCCATGTTTAACCATCTTCATGAGGAGGAATTTTGTCCTTGTATGCAATTGGAATTTCCCATAAAACCATAGTATACTAGAATGGTTTGGATTGGAAGGGACTTTCAAGGTCATCCAGTTCCAACCCCCTGCCATGGGCAGGGACACCTCCCATTAGCACAGGTTGCTCTGAGCCCCATCCAACCTGGCCTTGAACACTTCCAGGGATGGGGCAGCCACAGCTTCTCTGGGCAACCTGTGCCAGTGCCTCATCACCCTCATAGTCAAGATTTTATTCCTAATATCCAATCTAACCCTGCCCTCTGGCAGTGGGCAGCCATTCCCCTTTGTCCTGTCACCCTATGCCCTTGTCAAAAGTCCCTATCCAACTTTCTGTCTATATCCACCTTTAAACCCAAAAAACAAGGGTAGTTGTGGTTGGTCCCTGGAGAGGGAGTCAGGGACCCTTCCCATTCTCCTGCTGGGAAATGCCCTATGCATTGTCACTGTTGCTAGTGCTCCCGTGACAAGACAGCACACAGAAACTCTCAAACCAAGTCAGGCCAGGACAGCCTGTTACGCTGTTCCAGCCTCTCTTTGCAAACAAGGTCCTTACAGGTCAACTGTCCACATGGCCAGTCACATTTTCTGAGTGCAACTACTTTCTCCAGGGCTTCCATTTCACTCTGTAAAACTGAGGCCATAGACTTTTTCATTACAAAAGGTCAAATAGATCCTTCACACCCTTTGAACAAGCTACAAATGATCTAATTAACTGGAGCTATCTCTGTACTGCCAAAGTCACCCTCTCCAGAAGCAGTTTCTGGTCTCCAGGCTAAATGCTGTGGGATCTTGTGTCTACAAGCCTGGAATAGATTAAACGTGTCCATTCTGAACTGGGCTTGCTGCACATCTCTTTTGGGTCCCCTACTCTTTTTGTGCACAAAATATAATTATTATTGATATTTTTTCGGTTCAAAGACCTTGTAAGGGCTGTGCTACAGCTCCAGAGTGGTGTCCAGGGTATGTCCTGAGTACCCTTGTACAAAACTGTGGGCATATGGACATGGCAGATGGTACAAAACACACTGAGGTAGTGCTGGAGAGACCTGTAGGTTGGCCAGAGTAAGACTTCAACTGGAATGCTTTAAGCTGAGATGTCCTGACAAGGAATGAATGGAATGAAGCCACAGGCTGTGTGCAGCCCCCAGCCACAGGTTCCTTGGCCCCAGCATGAGCCCAGTGCTGACAAACATGGACTAGGACAGCATGTCCCATTGATCAGGATATTCTGTCAGTGCCAATTACAAGCTGCAGCTCCTAGTTGTCACCATGCTCAGTGGGGTGCTAGTCTCAATCCAGGGACCGGTGTCCAACCCTCAGGACAGCTCCAGTAGCTACATCTACTGCTGGGAGATCAGCTCCCAGCCTGCCTGTCCTAGAGGTCCTGGCAGTGCACATGTGGGGCACAGACATGCTCTGCAGGGCACCTACATGTCATTCCTTGTGCTGTCACCATGTGGAGCATCACCATAGAATCACAGAATCATGTAGATTGGAAAAGCCCTCTAAAATCATCCAGTCAAACCATTAACCCAGCACTGCCAAGGCCACCATGAAAGCATGTCCTCAGGTGCTAAATCCACACATTTTTGAATACTACCAGCCATGGTGACTCTACCACTTTCCTGGGCAGCCTGTTTTAATGTTTGACCACCCTCTCAGTGAAGAAATTTTCACTAAGTCCATAGAGTTTTGCTCTTCTGCAAGCCAAAACCTTTCCTCTTGCAGTTGCCTTCCCACCCCCAAGCACAACATTTACTTTCTCTTCAAGCTGGCAATCCTGTATTACTCAAGGTCAGACGGTTTAAACCCCAGCTGCAGTGTTTGTCTTGCTGTTTTGTTGAGGAGACAGTTTCAGCATGTACAGCACTTCCTCTTCTGAGACATTTGAGAGCTGAGACTGTGACCTTTGGCTGCTGTTTGGGGTCAGCAGCAGCGGCAGCGCAGAGGCAGCAATCCCAGGGGTGAGTGGGTTGAAACAGACAACTTCTCTTTCTCCCCTTCCATCTCCTTAGGGATAAAGTGGGACCAAAACCACCAGTCAGCCACAGGTGAAGCACATGGCTGGGACACTGCAAGGAGACCTTTTCCATGCAGGCAATTCTCTCAGCACTGTCTCAAGCACAGGGTTAAAGCTCAGCTCATCATCTGAGCCTGGGCAATGTTTAAATTCCACACCTGACTTTCTTATGGTCAGAAGTATGGCCCCATCCCTGCTTCAAGGCCTAAGCACAGGGTTAAAGCTCAGCTCATCATCTGAGCCTGGGCAATGTTTAAATTCCACACCTGACTTTCTTATGGTCAGAAGTATGGCCCCATCCCTGCAAGTGTTCAAGGCCTGTTTGAATGGGGCTCGTAGCAACCTGGGCTAGTGGAAGGTGTCCCTCCCTGCCCATGGCAGGGAGTTGGAACTGGATGACCTAGAAGGTCCCTTCCAACCCAAGCCATTCTGTGATTCTATGATTCTATGAAAGTAAGGGAAATTAATCCCAATGGAAAGTCTTTGCACATAAGTAGGAAATAGTACCTACTGCAAAGTACCATTTCTACCCAAGTCTTTATGTATATTCCTATGCTGGTGAAACCTTTCTGCTGTCTTCTAAAGCAGTTGTTGTTCAGCTTTACATGATGGCAGTATCAGCCCAAAGGTTCAGGAAAAGTCTGGAGAGGTCAGGAGGGAGAGAGCCAAGTTTGGACTGACTTTGGCTAGTTAGATCAGTAGGTGGGGAGGCTGAATGCTCCCCAAGACCTTCTGGGTCAGCAGAAGGAGCAGGATGCACAGCCTGATACACTCATCCCCTTCTTGCAGCACAGCCCACCATGGGGAAGGAAGCAGGCACATAATGTAGAGCTCTCTCCAGGAGGCTTTTCCTGGCAGGTATTGTAAAACAAAACAAGATTATTCACCCGGAAACATTGATAAATCTGATGATGAAAATGGAAGTGAATGCAGAAGGTCAAATAGCACCATCTGCCTTGGCAGTGCCTGGCAGCACTCAGGGTGCTGCAGCCTGGGCTTCTGGCTAAAATGCAAAACCAAATCCTTCTCTGGACTTTTGAAAGAAAACCAGAGGAAATGGCCATCTTGAGAGGCATGACTGTCCTCCAGCTCCACCTCAATTCAGCTGAATTTGTGAGAGATCAACGTTTGTGCAACCCCGGCCAGACATGCACATGCACACACACACACACACACACACACACACACACACACACACACGCACACGCACACACATCCCATGACACTGATGTCTTCGTCATCCAAAAGGCACCAAGCCACAGCACAGATTTTGAGCACAGCACGTAGCAAAGGTGAGAACTGCAAACCATGTCAGCCTTTGGACCACAATTTCAGAGCATACCAGAGTCCTTGCCACCCCACACAGACCTCTCCTGTCAACTGGTGGCTTATTTTGGTACTTAATACCAAAATGTGGCCCCAGCAGAGGAAGTGGATTTTTTTTTTTGACATTCAGCATAAGATGTCCTGCCTGAGCATTGATCAAGCAACACATCTAAACTGGAGTGGACTCAAGGGGTGGTTTAACTTGCTATAAGAGAATTCATTAAATCAGCCTCAGGTGCATCCTTAGTGCAGCTTGGAAGGACACATTGTACATGCAGAAGAGAAGAAAAGCCAAGCTATGATCAGAGTGCTGAATCCTGGACTCCCAAGTCCTTGGTTCATGGTGTCCACCTCTTAATAACGCAGAAAAACCTCCAGAGGATTTTATGCTACGAGGTGAAATGGGTCTTGAACATACAGAAACTCACACCTCTGCACACTGGGTCACCTCTCCTCTACAAAGGCTTCTGATATCTCAACTTTAAAATCTATTACATGCAGTAATTGAGTATAAATAAATGCACCATTTGCTGCAATGTGCAGCTATTCACAATTTCCATCTGTTATTAGCTCAGTATGTGAGAACCTCAAGTTTCTGAATTCTAATAATATCCTTTAGCTCCTAACAGGGTAATTGACTCTAGATTTGCATCAAGCAGCTACCATACCAACCTGTCCCAAAGGTAAATGGGTTGGGACCTTGCAGACATTTCTGATCTGAGCAGCAGAGAGAGATCTCAAGAGTTTTGGGTAGAAATGTTTCCTTTTAGCTCTTGGGAAGGTAAACATGAAGGTAACAGCTGAATCAAAGTGTATCTCTGTCAGCCCAAGGGACAGGAGATCTTCATTGACCTGAAGCTGGGATGTCCCAGCAGAGTACTTCAGATGTAAGAAATTCCACCTTCAATGCTGCTCAGTTTGCCTTCACTGATGATGCCCAGAGGCAGCACAGAGACTCAGGCCCCCAGTGCGATGATGAACACCAAAGACTGAGGAAAATTCTTCTTGCCCTCCAAATTGTAGCCTGTCATTTGTGCCCTCACCTCCAGCCTTCGATTCTCCAGCTGCAAATCTGTAAAAGCTCTCACAGGATAAATAATTTGCCTCATGTCTTAACTTGGTGACAAAGCCACCTCTCACTTCTGGCTCTGAACAGCACAGGGAGATGTCAGCAAGGTGCACACCTTGCTTGTCTCTGGCTGGCTTGAAATGCCCTCCCTGGCCCTGCAGAGGGAAGCCAAATGGGGAAGCTGATGTTAATGTGCAGCTGCAGCAAAGTAGAGAGTTGTAGCCATCAAAACAGTAAGTGCCAGAGTCATGACTTTGCTCTTCCCTTGTGATCTGTGGGAAATGGGACACCCAGGCTCCACATCGGGAGAAGCTCAACAGCCTAGAGCTTCCCAGTCACAGGACTCTCTTTCTTTATTCAATAGATCACCCACTGGAAACATGCTAAGCCTTTAAAGGTCATCAAGTCAAACTGTGCCAGCAAGGACTACAGACAGCACACAGCAGAGGTCATGGCCCAGCTCACTTTGGTCACACCCTGAAATTGGGATGGCAATTTAGGCTGGGTGAAGAAGAGACTGAGAGCAGCTCTGCAGAGAAGGACTTGGGGGTGACAGTTGATAAAAACTCAACATGACCTGGCAATGTGGACTCGCAGCCCAGAAACCAAGTGTGTCTTGGGCTGCATCCAAAGGAGCATGGGCAGCAGGTCAAAGGATATGATTCTTCCCCTCTACTCTGCTCTTGTGGGACCCCACCTTGAGTACTGCACACAGTTCTGGTGTCTCCAAAATAAGAAGGACATGGAACTGTTAGAGCAAGTCCAGAGGAGGCCACAAAACTGATACAAGGCCTGGAGCACCTTCCCTATGAAGACAAGCTGAGAAAGTTGGAGTGGTTGAGCCTGGAGAAGAGAAGGCTGTGTGGAAACCTCAGAGCAACTTTCCTGGATCTGAAGAGGCTCCAGGGAAGCTGGAGAGGGACTCTTGGTTAGGAACTGAAGTGACAGGACAAGGAGTGATGGGTATAAATTGAAAGAGGGAAATTTAGATTAGATATTAGGAAGAAGTTTTCCCTGTGAGGGTGGTGAGACACTGGCACAGGTTGCCCAGGGAGGCTGTGGCTGCCCCAACCCTGGCAGTGTTCAAGGCCAGGTTGGATAAAGCCTTGAGCAACTTGGTCTGGCCAGAGGTGTCCTTGCCCAGGGCAGGTTGTTGAGACGAGATGATATTTAAGGTCCATTCCAATCCCTTAACATTCTATGATTCTGTGTTTTCCATCCCTGATGATTCCTCTGCATTCCCCATGAGAAGACCATTTAACAAGAAAGTTAAAACCTGCCTCAAGCCCCAATCCTTCTTGACCAAAGCACAAATCCTGTTTCAAGACATGTGAAAAGCAGAACCTTGTTAATGGCATTGTGCAAACACTGATGTGTATCAAGTCTGCAGCTTCCCAGCACTGAGTCTGCATAAAAACCTGCTGAAGGTATTGCTGCTTCATCCTTCCCCACCTGCCATCATACACTGCCACTGCCTCATCCTCTTGGTTGCAACCAGCACATCTCCCAAAACAACCACATTGATGGTGCTGATGCTGTTTAGCTAATTTTCAAGTGGATCAACTCCCATAGCTGCATCTCTGCCTGACTGTACAGTGAATAGACAGAGAGGAGATGGCATGGATAAAAATGGGGATGGACACTGGGAAGGGGGAGCATATCTATGTTTTACTAGTACTGAGGAACAGTATTCTCATAGTAAATCCAAAACACAGCACTATGCCAGCTACTAAGAAGAAAATTAATTCAATTTCTGCTGAAACCAAGACACAAGGCACTCAGGGTAAGCACACACAAGGGCAAGTAAGTGTCTTCAGGTCCCAAAGGTTCTGTGTGATGTGTCTGATGCACAGGCCCACACAAGGCTGAGGAAAAAGGCAACCAAGGCTTCTTTGATGTGCCTTAGCTATAAAAAAAAGTGTTTGCTCAAAACTGCAAATAGAGAACTAAGTAGAATTAACAAAGCTTTCCTGAGATTACTCTTATGAATTGGGATCAGGAAAATGATGAAACGTTCATTCCAACCGTATTTGTTGCAGGTGACCAAACTTCAATATAGATACAGCTGGACCATCCACATTGGAATGGTTCCCATTGAATCCTGAGAGTCCCACTGTAAAGGATCCACAGGTGATCTGCAGATGCAGCTTAAACAATCACTTTGAGTTGGTATTAGGAGGCTTGGAGAGCATGGGGAGCATGGAATATTAAGGGCATAGGGATAGCACAGTTTATAAGCTATTTTATGTATGGTCTCTGTGGAGGTGACCTATGTGTGCAAAGCTTCTGACTAGTACTTAATCTTAGCATTGTATCCACCAGAAGACAGGAGAAACTTCTGCAGCATCTTTACAAGTCCTGGAATGTAAAAAATGATGGAGGCCCTAACCTACCATCAGAAAGTCAGATAGAAAAATGTGGGACCACCAGAATGGCCATCAAGGTTCATTCATCCCAGTGACTTCTCTTTGGCCACAGCCAACAGTGGATAACTAGAGAAGAGTGTCAGAACAAAGAGCAAATAGTTTGAGACATTTGCCCAAAATATCCACTCAGCTGCTAACAACTTGTGGGTTCCTATGCCATAGAGGTGGATTTCATATTTAATTACCCATAATGATTTTCTCTTCCATCAATTTATCTCATTGCTTTATGAACCCCCATACATTTTCAACATCCACAACATCCTGTTACAAGGAGTTCCACAGCTTAATTACACACTGGGAGAAGAGTCACCTCCTCCTGTTTGTTTCAGACTTACAATTTCTGGTTTCATCTGATGTCCTGTAATTCTTGTAGAGATAGAGATGGGGAACATACTCTTCCTGTCCACCCTTCCCATATCACCCAGTGGTTTACAGACCTCTGTCATAACCCTTCTCATACATCTCCCTTCCAGCCTGATGACTCCTCATCTACTTACTGATACAATAGGTACAACAGAATTTTGAGCATCCTGATGCCCTGAGTATTCTTCAACTTTCCTATGTGTTCACTTGCCTTTTGATGCCAGGGAACCATCTTTCAGATGCACCCTCAAAGGGATCATGAGCAGCTGAAGGCCCTACTCATGAGGGTCTGTGTATCCTACATGGGCTTTAAACAAAGGGGCTGCAAAACACATGAGCATGGAATCATAAAATCACAGAATGGTTTGGGTTAGAAGGGACCTTCAAGATCACCCAGTTCCTACCCCCTACAATGGGAAGGGACACCTTCCACTACACCAGGTTGCTCCAAGTCCTATCCAACCTGGCCTTGAACACTTCCAGGGATGGGACAGCCACAGCTTCTCTGGACAACCTGTGCCAGTGCCTCACCACCCTCATAGTCAAGAATTTCTCCCTAATATTTAATCTAAATCTCTCCTCTTTCTGTTTAAAACTGGCTCCCCTTATTTTATCACTATCTGCCTGTGTTAAAAGTCCTTCTCCCTCTTTTACATAAGCCCTCCCCTTAGGTACTTGAAGGTGAAGGTCTCCTCAGAGTCTTCTCTTATCCAAGATGCACAACCCCAGCTCTCAGCCTGGAACTTGGAACATGGAGGTCCATCGGGTCAAAGCAGCTCTAACAGCTCTAGTAACACATTTGCCCTTGCTCCCCTTAGGAGGTAGGAGTCAGTATGCAGCATTTGCAAATGGTCTTGGAGGGATGCATGTTTCAAAAGACGAGAAAAATTACTATTTCTGTACCAGACTCCAGGGATACTGGAGAGCAGGAAAATAGCAGAGATTTTCATTTCTCCAGGGTGATTTCCCTGAATGAAAGCCCAGAGGATGGCTGACATGATAGTGCAGACAACTCCAGACTGCTCATGACAGAGCAGTGTTATCCTCCGTGAACCTCACCCCATTCCCTTTCCATGTGCACTAGCCCAGGTGCTGGGCAAATCCCCTGGTGCACCCACACTGCTGAGGAAGCAATGTCTTCACTGCACAGGCCAGGACAGGGCAGATCTCACAAGTGCTTTGCTGGGCAAACACTCGTGTCTGCCTGATGCTTGCAAAGTCAGCAGAGACAGGAACCAGACCCAGAGGAACAAGCTCGTTTTACAATCACTGACACATGAGGAACCTTGAACAGCCAAGGCAGGAGGCATGTTGATCCCAATCCACAGCGTGGGAAGATGGGAAATGTAAGAGGACTTCACTAGAATTTTCTGCCCCAATCACAAACTTGCAGAGCCGGTGTGAGACTGTTTCACCGCCCTCTCTGCCTCACTGTTATTAGCAAAGTATCTAGAGAGGTGCTGGGAGGACTGCAGGGTGTTCGGGGGAGCACAAACACAGCCAGCCATTCCAGTGAACATAGCTAAGCCTTTAAGAGGCTCAAACTGAACTACAAAATCACCAGCAGATCCTGTTTGAGACCAGCTGGTGCTGGCTGGCAATAACAGCCTGCCTGCCATACAAACATCCATCTGTCTCCCCAGCACCTACGTGTCCTTTCTGGGCAGCTTTGCCTGGCAGGAGCTGGACTTTGTTGATCCTTGTGGGTTTCTTCCAACTCAGGATATTCCATGATTCTATATTCTATGATCTGCCTGTCTGGGACACCCCAGGAAACCAGACTCATTGCTGCAGATATCACAATTTCACCAAAAGAGATGTTTTGATTAAAGACACTTCATCATTCCAGGTCCATTTAAATTCCTGTTCATTCAAAACCCCATAAACCCAAGATTTAGGTACATACAGTCAGAGACTATCAGCAGACACCAACATGAATAAAACCAAGCATAAAGAAGAGAAAGAGATGATGCTGGGTCTTCCTAAACCTTCCATTTTGTTGCCATCACAGCTTTGCAGTGCTTTAAGAAGATAGTTAAGGAAAATAAGGATGTTTAAAGGAAATTCTCCCCACCTGGGCTGCAGGGAGGCTACAGACACCACGGACTGAGCAGAATCCAGGGTCAGCTGGTCTGTATGGAAAGGCAGTGACCAGCCACAGAGCATCCATGTAGTGATGAGGGTTCCAGATGCCCAGGGCTGTGGGTGAGACTTGTCGCTGTGTGATGAGGGATCCAGGGACATAGCACAGCAAAAATCATCAGGGTTTGGACACAGCATGATTTCAGGGGTTGGGATAAGTGTGTAAGCAGAAGAGGACAAATTCACCATGTTAGCAGACACAGTGGTGGCCTCAGGCTTCAAGAAAGGACACTAAGAGAGCACAGAAGGAACATATTAGCTATACTGGGCACAACCCAAAATCCATGAGGTCATCAGACACAGGCCAAAATTTTAGTGAAGACATGAGCTGGGTCTTGGCATGGTGTGTGCACAGAAGTGGCAAGCAGGGAGGAAATCAGAGCTGAGGGAAAGTTGTTTCAGATGGGAAAGATTAAAATGTGTTTGGGCTGTGAGGAGGAGAACCAGCAGCCAATGAAGGGTAAGCAAAAAGAGCCAAAGCAGAAGGGAGAATCAGGTGACGGAGCAAGGAGGATGGTGGGGCAATTCTGGGGCAGGAAAGGGGCTGTTGAAGGAAAGGAAGAGATGTGCTCATTTGCCAAAGTCTCCTTGGAACAGATAGCTCCTGTTCAGAGCCAAAACGGGGTGGGGGGGGGGGGGGGGGAGGATGAATGAGGAAATCAATTTCATCATGAGATATCCTGCAGCAAGAGAGCAGAGGAGGGGAAGTGGATGCTGGAAGGTGGCCAAGGCTGGTGGGATGGCCTGGGGGACCTGCAAAGAGCCAGACACTGAGGAGAGATATTTTGTCCCTTTTCAGTGATAGCCCATATCATGCCTTAGCCTAGGACTACTTCCAGTCAAGGAACCCTGTCCTTGAAGTTATGCAATATATTCACAGGTCGCGGTACAAATCCTACCATTGAGACCTGCAATAACTGAGGGGTGGAGGACTCATTGTGTTCTCTGACAGTATCGTGGCTTTCAAGCAATAACCCAGAGAGCAGAGTTTGCATTGGCTTGGATGCGAAGTCAGGTTATGATACAAGCAGATAAAAATTGGAGCTTAGTGCCCCTAACTTGAGACGATCAGGAGACCCATGCCTAGACAATCATACAACTCTCATACCTTTCCTTTTCTTTCTTCCCAGATGCCTGAACACCTCCATTTCTGCACTGACACATGGTGTGAAAACCAGGGCTTACAAAACCTCATTCGGCTCAGAAATGTGGTACCTGGGCAGGTGACACACCCGAGGCCAGGAGCCAGCTCACTCTGAGAAGGTTCCCAATGCACAGAGCTGCCCCAGGAAGGCACAGTCCCCAAGCACAGCACCGGCTATGGCATGGCCACCCTCTAGTGGCCACCACTCCTTCACAGAGACTCCCCATCTCCTGTGTGGACATTCATTGCTAACTCCTCCGTGGTATGAGGTTAAGTCAGGCACACAAAGAAACCCTTGTGGAAAACCTTGCTTCCTCCTGCCAGCCATTTGCAGCAGCACTGTGTCAGCTCACAGTACAAGAGCTCACCGACTGTGTGTTAAAAATGTTGAAGAAATTGTATAAATGTAGGTGCCCACAAGAATCACATCAGTTTCTCCTGATTTGGGGTCCAGCACAATATTTGCCTCAATCAGCATTTAGCACCAGCATCAAAAAATGACCAGGAAGAGTTCAAATGCTTTTAATAGAGGGGGGAAAGTACAGGTTTTCTTTGGGTGCTCTTCCTTTCATGTTGTTTTGGTTGTTTTTTCTGATCCCCAGTGTTTGGTGGAATCCACCTAGTGACATCCATCTGGTGTGCGACCCATCCCTGGCAGTGTACAAGGCCAGGCTGGATGGAGATTAGAGCAACCTGGTCTAGTGGAAGGTGTCCCTGCCCATGCTAGATTAGATGGCCTTTAAGGACCCTTCCAACCCAAACCATTCCATGATTCTAAGATTTTTGTCTGTTCTCTCAGAGAACTCCATATAGGTCAACTCCTCTACATCTACACAGTCACATGTTGAATTAGGTGGACATGAACACCCAACATGCAACATGAAAACTGCTGGGCTGGGACCAAAGCTAAAGCTAAAGCTGTACCTAATCAACCAGGAAAATAAGCAAATGTTTTTAGACAAAATGCCCTGTGGTGCTGCTGAAAAACCAACACACTGCTCATGTGTGAGTGGGCAAAGGAGAACTGGAACCAAACTGGAAGGTGAAAAGGAAGTCAGCAGCCCAGCAGGTGACAAGTAACTCAGATGTCTTGCATCACACAGGATCCAGTTCTGCTGTGAAAGTTGATCCTTGCCTCACCAGCAGCATCACAGCCATGAGTCATTGCAAGGAGGGCAAGGAGAGGCTCTGAAGTCACTAAGCCCCACTCCAAACTCATCCCAGGGGATGTGACAGAGGAGGAGTGATGAAGTGGATGCAATGACAGTGGAGTCCTCTGCAGCCACCCCCAAAGGATCTTCCATGCCAGGAAAAACCACAGTGCTTATTCTAAGAGATAACAAGTACTTGAAATACAAGCAAGGTGGGGGAATCACTCTGGGATGTCCTGGAATTTAAAATGCTTGTCCTGTCAGTGTCATGTGATCATCCCTAATTCTTGAGCTGTACGAGACAGAGACTAGCAAGTCCTTGTCCACGTTCTCCAGACCACCCATGAGTTTCTAAACTGCTCTTGTGTCTACCCACAGTCATCTTTCATGGCCAAGAAGTACCTACCTGGCTATCCCCCATATAACCCACTGCTACAACCTCCCTCACTGCCCTTCTCTGGACCTTTCCTAGGTCCAGCACCTCTGGCACATGATGCCATATCCATGGCACAGCACAAGCTGTTCTGATGTTTCCCTTGTATTCTTAATTCCTATATGAGAGTTCCTGGCACCTCACCTGCGCTGGAGACAGCTTCACCCATGAATGAACAAATCCAAGAAGAAAAGGCACAGAGAAAGGGACTCAGCAGAAGGGAATGTGCTTGGGTGAGGATGGGGATGGAGAGGCTTAAACCGTCATCCCTCCTGCCCCCATAGCCTGCATGGGAAGGAGTCAGTGAACACAGACACATCTCTGTCACGATTAGACAAACCCACAGCAAGATCTCAGAGACATAAGTTGGGGGCTTGGAAAGTACTGGCAGTGCAGGGGAGGGCAGGAAAGTGTTTGGGCTCACGCAGAACAGCTCAGGGACATGCGTGTGACCCCTGGTGCTCTCCCTGCTTCATCAGGTGTGATCAACCAGTGTGAGCTTACAGCAACAGGGAGAGGTTGCTGGCTTGTCTGAGAGGAACGGAAAAGTAAGAGAGGTCAATTCCTGTGTTATTCTTCCTCGGGAAAACCCCTCTGGATATCCTCTGGCTCTGTGCTGACATCGCTGTGCCTCTGGCTTTTGCAGACAATCTGTCTGTCCCTCTCCCCAAGCCAATGCCACATCCATGGAGGGTCACAGGTGATAACACCAGAGCTCAGTTCAGCAAGGACAGGGGCTGGCACTGCCCATGGCAATGAATAGCTCAGGATCAGTCAGCATGGAGGACACTCTGCACGTCTCCAGGATGCTGCAATTGGGACAAACAACCACAGCCTGTCCTTGGCTCTGCCCTTGCTTCTTCAACAGGGCCTTGGGGACACGCTTGTCCCCACAGTGACCAGAGCTGTTTGTGTCCTCCATTCCCTTTAACAGATGTTCTCTGCTGATCTTTCCTGCTCAGATCCCTTTTCCTCCCCACAGAGCTGAACTGATAAAGATGATTTGGGATCATGTATTGCTTAGCAAGATTTATTATCCCTGACAAGTTTACTCCAGCTGCCAAAGCTAACCAGAAGAAAACAAGCTTCCCCTCACCTTTTTAAATAAATGTTCATTTATTGCTACTCTCTCTGCATGCAAACATTTCAGGGACACACAGTGCTACTCGTCTTTCCCCTCCATCACTATCCAGAGCCCTTTTGTGGGAGCATCCCTCTAAGAGGGCAGGTTTGGCAGCTCCTAGGATGGCAGATTTCCAAAGGGGTGCAGCTTGTAACCGAGCTGGAAGATCATCTGAAAGGGAGTGACAGTATGGATGTGTCACCTGCACTGTGATAGGGAGGCAAAGCCTATTGCTGATGTGTCAGTAGCCCCGTGAAACATTTCCTCACTTTCAGGGCTTGGAGCGGGCAAAGTACTTTTGACTCAGCAGGACTAGGGTTCAGTTCAGAGCTGACAAACCCACCACCTGGAATCTAGGGGCATTAACTCAGCTACCTAAATATCAGCATGCGTTTCCACTGGAGGCATCCTTGGGTATGCCACCTGACTCTGAAAAGGCATGGATCTCCTGTGCATCCTGTGCCACACCTGCCAACCCTTGCAGGTGTCCTGGGCTTGGTGCAGCAGCTCTCAAAAGGCCTGAAGTGTCTACACTGAGGCAACTGAATTTAGCCAGAGGTGTGCAGGGGCCTGTTGTGGTCTACAAAGATTTAATCAAGAGATGCTGGAGAGCTATTCACCTCCTCAGAAAGTGTATACATATGGTCAGGTGAATTTCCTCCAGACATTATTGCTTGTATGGGCAAGATATTCAGTGTGGCTGTCAAAACATAGATGTCTCGTGTTACCTGAGACCTGCTGTGGTGTCTGGGACATCCTCTTAGGGAAGTGGCACAGGCTTTTTGCATGGAGATAAGACCACTGAACCAGCAGAGAGAGGGAGGGACTGAGGGATGTGCCAGGCAGGATATCCTGGGTGTCTAAAACAGCAGTGGAAACATGTATTTAAGCACCTGAATGGTCACCTGAGTGAGTCCCGAGGTGTGTCCATCCCATAGAGACCACAAAACAATGGGACAATGAGAAACTTGGGCTGTGCTAGCTCTGGCTCAAGAGATCTCTGGGATCCAAGATGCCAATTCAGCAGGTTTCTAAAAATGCCTCCCAAAATACCGAGCTTCACCCACGGAGGAAAGGAACGATGATTGCTCTGTTCTCCACAGCTGCAGTGAACAAAAGCTGGGTCAGAGCCCATTCCAGCAAGGAGGCACAGAGGAACAAATTGCCCAAGAAAATGCAAGGAATTTCCTGGCATGGCTAGCCTTCCTAGTATGATCCATGCTCACAAGCTAGAAATTTAAATCCCTGTGTTTCTAGTTCAGATGGGATTTAAAATCACATATAAGCAGCACCAGCACCAGTGCTGTTAAGGTGGTGATGTCTGGCACAGGCAGGGATAAAATAGAAATGCATTCCGAGGGGAGGAGGGGTTTTCTGAGGGAATGTCCTTGGGATGAGCCAGGGTGGTGGAGAAGGGAAGATACTTGGAGCTTTCTTTGTAGTGGAGAACGGAGCAAAAGCCTCAGTGCAGGGAGAAGCACTGCTGTGGATAATCACACACATCTCTACAAGTCAACACAGCCCTAAGAACATCACAGGCTTTCAGGAAGGTAAAAGGAATGTTGTAACCACCATTTCATGACAGAAAGGAAAGTACAGAGACTCCATGGACAAGTAAGAAGAGGAGCATGGATTACAACCTGACACTTTCTCCTTGACCCAGACATAAGGACAAGCTGTGTCCCTGGCTCATACTCATTGGGCTAAAACCCAAACATTCAAGAAGGGTTTGTGGAGGTACATCCAGGACTTCCTGAAGGTGGCTACAAAACATGGAGATGGGCCAAAAATCTTCTCATTCTGAGTAGAAAAAAATGCAGACAATACATAAAATCCCTTTTGTTTTTCTGCCATGTCCTAGGGCAATCCAGGGGACACCACTCCATAGCTTCAGCCCTAGGGAGGACTCAGGCAGCACAACCTCCCCAAGGCATAGAGATGAGCTGAAAACTTCATGTGGTTTTGGAGCACATCAGCATGGGGCTGGTGAGCCTAATTTTAGGGCTTCCTCCACTGGATCAGTTAATGAAATACGCAGCAGCCCAGTGAGGCAGCAGTAAGGCTGAAAGCCAAGCTATGCATCCCAAGAAGAGGATCCCAGTGCCATGCCTTCCTCCAAAGAAGCCACACTCCCTGGAAGATGAAGACAGCACATACAGTATACACACAGTAAGCAGTTTCCAAACCAACAGTTGGGCTCTGGAGTCATTTTGGCCAAGCCCTCAGCCCATGTCCAGCGTCCCAGATGAAAGGTTTCCATGCTGGCCCCACTCTTGCTGGAACTGATCAAGGATGAATAGCTGGGTTTTGCCTTGCAAACTGAGAAAAAATCCTAATAGAAATTACAGGAGGAAGCCAAGCAGCATTCAGGATGTCCTCTCCTCCACTTCTCACCATTTTCTACAGCAAAAAATGGGATGAGAGTGTTTGGACATGCTCTGATTACTCTGCTGTGGAAAACGTTTTGCTCCACCCCGGTCACTTCCTGCCCACCTACAACCAGTGGCCTCAGTGTTTGTGCCCTTGGCAGAGCCTAATGAACCCAGAGCTAAGGAAACATTCAGAGGGCTCGAGTGAGTAGCAGCCCTGTGTTTGGGCTGAATAGCAAAAGGAGCTTGTGTGGGTTTCCCTTTCAAAGCCCACTGAGAAAAAGTTTTGTTGTGACTCCCAGGCCAGAAATGTCGGAGAGCCTTGAATTCTGATCTCTGTGCTTGTTTGTGCCTGTTTAATTTCATTATTTACTCTTTAGCAGCTCTAAGGGCTGAAGCAGCTCAGAGATCTTACAGAGAGAGGTCCTACTCTCCCAGCCAGGTGAGGTTGGGGTCTGTTGTTTGGCTCAGACACCCAAGAAGCCCCTCCAAGACCCCAATGCTTTCCCACACAGGACATCATTGCTATGGGAATGGCCAGTGATGCAGTCTCTGTCCTGACCCAGACCCTTCTAGACCTTAGCAGGGTGCTAAGAGGGTCCTCTTGCACTCAATGTTTTTTTCCAGGCCAAATACAGAAAGAGGCAGAGAGGCAGAGGCACACCATGGATGGAGCTGTAGCCGCTGGAGACTTTCCCTTTGTCCAAGACCTCTGCCCTCTGACCGTCATGTCATCCCACTGCTTCTGTGTCCTCTTCAATTCCCCCAAGCATCCCAGCAGCCGTGATGGGAAAGATACACTCCCTCCCAGTTAGCTCTGACCTTAATCTGACACCTCATCAGCTCATCCTTGGACCTGGCTGCAGTTTCCCACAGATCAGAGATCTCCAGACTTGATGGTTGTATCTCACTCTGCCTTGGAAGGAAGGCACAACACATTGCCTAGAAACACTCTCATGCCATCAAAATTCATATCCTCAGTGGACCAGCACTATGGAAAGCCATGGACGCTGTGGCCTGGGAAGCCATGAATGCTGTGGCCTAGTGCTCCAGTTTCTGTCAGACATGCCTTGGTGTCTTCTGAGTGCATCTACAGCCACCACTCAATGACATGAGGCACACATGAAAGAGGGACAACCCTCAGCCATGCACAGTCCTCTACAGCCTTGAGGTATCAGTCATAAGCCGATCCTGAAAGGTGGCCATTCTGGCTTGGAGACTGCACAGTCTTCTCTCCAGCAATAGGACCCAAGGGAATGTCATGGAGCTGTGTCAGGAGAGGTTTAGGTGGACATTAGGAAAAGTTTCTTCCCCCAGAGGGTGGCTGGGCACTGGAACAGCCGCCCGGAGAATTGGCCACAGCACCAAGCTTGACAGAGCTCAAGAAGCATTTGGACAATGCTCTCAGGCACATGGTGGGATTGTTGGGCCTGTCCTTTTCAGGGCCAGGAGTTGGACTCAATGATCCTTATGGGTCCCTTCCAACTCAGGACATTCCATGATTCAGTGATTCTAGTCACAGTCCCTATGGAGAGTCTGTGATTTTGGCTGAGCCCCTCTGCACCCATTCATGGCACACATGCTCCAAACCATGAGCTCCTCCCCTCAGCCAACTGGGAAAGCACCTTGAGTTCTGCTAGTAAACTACATCAGATGCTTCAAAACAGAGATTCCAACTAATTCCAGGTAAGCTGCAAAGCAGAGAGCTCCAGCAATATTTTGGGTGATGCTGATCAATGGTCTTGTCTTGAGTTACTGAAGGAGAAGCAGCATAGAGGAAGGAGAGGGGTAGAATGGAAGAGGATAAGGATAAATATTACTTTTTGAGTATTAATATTTAGTAGCCAGAACCTCAGTCCTTGAATAGTCTTTGAATTTAGATATGAAGTTATTGAAAGGGCTTGGAGGGATTTTTGTGCTTCATATTCTCACAGGTGCCAATTAATTAGACAAGCCAGCCTGAGATGCAAGATGCTGGAGATGAAGCAGGATAACCATAACCAGTCTGGATGAAGAAAAATAATTATCCATGAATAATTCAGAACGAACACAGAAGCCCTAATTAAAGCCAAACCTCACAGTGGAAAATGTGCATCTAAGGCTTTTTTTTGGGGGGGTTACTGAATTTGGAGTTTGAGCTCAACTTCAGAGTTGCGAAGATGTGAGGTGTGGCTGCTGGGCATCCTCCCTTGCTGCCATGTGCCTGCATTGCATGTGCTGCATCAAAGGGCTGTGTTTATTGTCTATCAGCTGCTGCCACTGCACACACAGTGCATCAGATGTCTCCAGGGACATTATTCTTCCTGGAAATCCGACCTCAGCCAGGCCAGGCTCCAGCAAGGGAATATCCTGGCCCTCACTCCGCAGGCCCCCGGGTTGACATCAGGATAACCCTGTTACTGTACAGGGAGTGCCTCCTGCTTTGCACGTGCATAACCCAGAGGGAATGTCCCTGCCGTGCTCCTGGCCCTGGAAGTCTCCTCAGAGAGGGCTCAGTGTCTCTCAGGGCCATGCTGACATGTGCTCCCTGCAGTGCCTCACATCACGCATTGTGCTGAGCTGTGCACTGCCCAGAAAAACACAGAGGGAGATGTTCCTGCCCTGGCAGCGAGAAGGGGCCTTTTCTGCCCATAGACCAGCTAACACTTGGCATTCCACCACCTGCCAAGCCCACTGGACATGGAACTTCAGCCCTCACCCAGGTGTTCCCCCCCAAGTCACTTCTCTGCAGCACAAGCAGCCCCTTTCCCTGTTGCCTCTTGTAGACCACTCAGGATTTCTCCAGCTGGAGACACTGGAGTATTTCTCACCCACCAGAAAACCTAGTCACCCCCCTCTCCAAACAAGGTCTGATGTTACTCTGAGGGATGTCTATGGCTGGGATGAGCTCAGGCTCTCCCAGCTCTCTCTGGAGCTCACATACCCTCCAGTGAAGCACAGATGCTGCAGACAACTCGGATGAAAGGATGGATGCCACCAGGCTCCTAGCCCATCCCTCCCCTAACTGTGCACCTCTCCTCAGGATACTAAGCATGTTCCTTTCCAGGGAAGGAGTAACTAGGCATCACCATGGAAGGCTCAGCAACCTGCTGGATGAAGCCCAGAGTGGGGAAACATTCACAGTGCCTCAAAGAGGTCCCCTTCTCATCCACTCCGTAATCAAAATTTGCAACAATAACCAGAGTCAAATGCCAAAAAAAGCCATCATGACAGCAAGGGGAGGATGGATGCTCCTGCCTCCCTCTCCCCTCCACGCAGCCCCCATCAGGCAACATCTCTGGCTTCCTACTCACTGCCTTAAGAAACGAGGAGAAGGAGAAAGGAAGCAAATCTCCACCCCAGGCTCGTGCGTTTTCACCCATCAGAAAGCAATTTTCCATGATTACAGAGCTTGCTATTCTGGGCTGCAATTGCAATTTTATTAGTTAAGAGCACACCAGTAACTCTGGATTGTGCCTGCATTAGGAGAAGCACTCAAGCCTCATCATCCTCTGAATGAGACACTTAAGGAAACATCCACAGCAGTTACATACAGCTTTTGATGGATCTCTGCCTGTGGCATGACTTAATGTGCTTATGGTGGGAATAAGGAGCGGAGAGGGAGAAGTGGGTGATACAGCTCCCAGCACTGAGAGCTGGAGATGAGCAGCAAATCACACCCATCTTCACTGAGGAGGTTCATGAGATACTGATCGCTCTCGTTGTTTAAAGCCGAAAAAGGGAATCAAGTTTAAGTAGATGAAAAACCCTATCTGAAAATACAGAAATTGCAAAAGATGTGCAGGAAATACAGGAGTGGGATGGAGTTTGCATCAACCTTCACAGCAAAGCAAAATCCATCCTGAGAACCTCTCTGCCAAACCACACTCTCCTCTCCTGGGAGAGGGGCAGCTGGGGTGCATCATGGGGCAGGGTGTGACACCACATCAGGGGATGTGACAAAGGGCATGTCCTTCACACATGGCCTTGATGCCCAAGTGGGAGCTTCAGAGACCTCTGAGCATCTCCAGCAGACATGGACAAATCCTACCAAGAGCCCAGTGGGAGAGGGAATTGTTCTCATTTCGCAGCAACAAGGAATTAAGACAAGCAAAGGAAAGGCAAGCAGATATTTTAACCCAAACACTAAAGTACCCAAAGTCCCTTGGCCAAACGGCTATTCATTCAAAGGACCTAAACCTCAATAAACTATCAATGGTTGATGTGTTAAAAATTTATCAAGATCACTTGGATTTACAGCAGAACCAGGGGACTGATTTTTTTTTCCTGAGCCACAATCATCTTTGTAAATTGTGAAGCTAACCTTACACTCTGGAATTAAAAATAAGTGATTATTAAAAAAACAAACAAAACCAAATAAACAAAAAAAGCCCAGAATAAAAGTAAAATCAAAGCAAACTTCAGTGATGTGAAATTCAGGTTTCTGCCACCATCTGCTTCCTGGAGAGGATATAATCTTGAAAAGCTTTTGCTTGCAAAGGACAGAGGCATCTTTACCTTGAATGCTTTTTCAAATGAAGTAGTAAAAAAGCTCAGTCTAGAGGAGTTTAGGGAACCCTCTCCTGCAGCAGAGACAAAACCCCACTTTCTGGGAAGCCCAGGCAGCTCGGGCCGGGGGGATGGATGTGTCCCTAACGCCGCCCCAAGGCTGCCCTGCCGTGGGACCCGCGCGGGCTGCGGTTTATTTACCCAGCACAGGCTGTGCTGACGCACGTCTTGTACTCGTGGAGCACAGCCCGACAGCTGCTGCCTTCGAGCAGCTCCCGGGTCAATCTGCAATCGTGCCTCCGCCTCCCGGACTCCTTTGTGAGGACAGAAGGTCAATCTCCCGGTCACCACTCAGGATCCAACCCAGCGACAGCGGCAGGGTGCAATATTTCCAGGGCAGCTCCTGCGCAGCCCCTGAAGTGCTCTCAGTGAAAACACCAACACCTTTCAAACATCAGTTTTCCCCCATCCACCGGCTGAGCAGCTCCCTCTGCTGCTGCTGCTGCTTCCAACCTGTTCCAAACTGCGTTTTCAGAGATGAAGAGCCACCAGAAGCAGCGGATGAATTTCTCAGAGCAGTCGGCTGGCAGAGCACAGTCTCTGGGATGGAGGTGGCAGCTGGCTCCATGGTGACACACAAAGTGCTCGTGATCCCTTAAACATCTGCAGATGTCCCAGGCCCTGCAGGAGACCCACCACAGCTGGAGGTCAACAGATTCTGGGGCACCTCCAATGGCCTGTGGCTGCTGGACTGCAGTGAGCCCCTCTAGCCATGTGAACTGACTTCACACTGACCTCAACGTTCTTGGTTTGCTTTCCATCCTTTGGGGGTTTTTAATTACAAAGAAAAACGTCAGGCTTGTACCAAGACCAACAAATGCCTTCTCTTTATCACTGAATACAGGAAGATCCTCTGCCACCAACTTCACCAGTGCTCCCTCACTGTCTCTGTACTCCAGTCCCTCAGTAGGATCATTCTCAGATCAGATGAGCAGAAATTCTGGGCAGAAGGTATCACAATAGCCTTTTCCCTGGTTTATTTTGAAGATGTTACACTAACCACTGCACACTCTGCCTTCAGTCTCAACTGCAGTATAAATCTCCATGGCTGTCTTGCACTGGAACAGTGAAGCTGTGGACTGCCCATCCCTGGAAGTGTTCAAGGCCAGGTTGGAGCAACCTGGTCTAGTGGAATTTGTCTTGGAACTAGGTGATCTTTAAGGTTCTTTCCAACCAGCCATTCTAGGAGTCTATGATTCTCTTGAACCAAATCATTTTATCATCCCAGAATTTTCATCACTGGCCCTTGGAGCTAGCAAAGATGGGGATTGGCAGCAGAAAGGTGGGACAAATGATCTGCTGGCTTGCTGGCTGGCATCACCCATGCCCATTGCAGAAGCAGCTACTATTGCCATAGTGATGACAATCCTACAGCCACCACTCATCCCCAGGAGACCTGAGCCCCACGGCATGCCTGGCAGTGTGTAGACACACCAGGAGACAGCCTATCTCGGGCTGAAGAGCAGAAAGGTAATATCTCCCACCTCCAATTCACACATGGGGAAACTGAGGCATGTGATAGCTGGGATGAGCATGTGATTTTCATAGAAAGTTAGTGGTAAACTGGAAAACTGTGCCCCAGGCTCTGTCTTGAGGATGAAGCTGCACAGAGGGATGGGAGAGTGTCTTAGTTCAATATATGTTTAGCAGTGAGCAAGGCAATCTAAACTTACTGGATGGAGCTTCATGATGGTGAAGCACAAGTTTACACTCCACCACCAGATCTTGGACCAGGGGTGAGAAAACTCAGCCTCTGCATTTCACACCATTGACATTTCAGCAAATCCTGCCTGAAAGAGCAGTTGCTACTCTGGTTTGCTTATCTGCTGGCTCTGCCTGCTCTTAAGTGGAGCAATTTGATGATGTCAGTCCAATAACCCTGGGAATAGCTTAAGAGGAGTCATAAATCACTGACAATAAGCTAATCACTCGAGCTAGTAGCTAAGACAAGGAATACTTTGTTCTAAAATGGAGCAAAATTTGCCAGAGAAAAAAAAAATTCCTCCTCACTGCTTTCTGCTGTTGCTGTTGACAGGAGAGTGATCCTAAAAGATATTTGCTATGGAATTATGGTTTCCCTCCCCATGGGGCAGGAGGAAGGCTAAAGCAGCTCTTATTGTAATTCCAAATTGAAGATCTTATGTCACCAGATCATTCAGGAGGAAGACTTTGAAAAAGAAGGAGGATAAAAATCCTCTTCCTCTATCCCATCCCATGGCAGCCTTGTGTCAACTTTCACCTGAGGATGTGAGAATGTTGTAAATGCAGCAGGATAACAAAGCTCCCACTGCCCCTTCTCTCCTGGAGCAGCATGGAGTTACCCCTGTTCCAAAGGAACATAATAGGATGTTTCTTGTCCAAGTACATTTCATTGAATTAGTTGTGTCTTCCTCCTTCTATTTTGAAGTTTGACTGAGCTGACAAAGAGGTTACTGCCTGGAAATGTTTTTGAGGGTATTTTTGGAAATCACCATTTTTTGTGATAGAAAGCTGAACCAGAGGATTGCTTTGCTATTCCACCAGCACATGGAATCCTCTCCATCAATGCAAAATGCATGGACACAGTGCTGGTGTAGGTGTCTAAGAACTCCCCATAAACCTTGATGAGAAATTCCTCCAAAAAAATCACTTCTCTATGAATAAGTTGATCCCTCCCACTCCTCCATGTCACACTGGATTTGACAGACCTGCTGTGTTTCCCCTCTTTTTTCCCAGCTAAGCAGTCCTGGCCAGCCTAGCCATTCCACTTACAAAAGTCCTGCCAGACCTTTGCCATCTGAGACACCTGACTGAGCACCTGCAAAAAACCCCATGTCCTTCTGGGCCAGCAACCAGAGAACATATGGATCATCCCAGGTCACACCAATCAGCATTTGGCACTTTTACTTCCGCAGTTGGAATGAGTTGAGTGGGATGTGAATCACCAAGAGAAACCAGAGGGCTGGTCAAGGCATTGGTGAGGCACCTGTTGTCTTGCACAGGAGCACAGAAGGTTATTTCCTGATGGATTTGTTCTAGAATCTAAATTCCTTACCATAGTTCTCATCCTCTCCTGCAAATAGTGCATCTTTCAAAGCAATAAAAAAATCAAGAAACACCTACTTTGGCATATCAGGGCAACTCTACCACTCTGGAACCAGCAGCTTTCACAGAGGATATCAGAAGGAAGGCAGGCTGAGGGGACCTAACCGCTCCCACCCAACTCCATGTCTGTTTGGGTGATGACGAAACATCAGGTTCCATAACCCCAAAGAAACTAGAAGGGGTGAGAGGATGTTTCCCCTCACCCTGAGCTGTTTGTGAGGTTTTCCATGTTTTTTCACTGGGGATCCCTAATTAATGACAGATGCACAGACCTCCCGAGCTAAGCATGCCTGAAGTCAGTACAGAAGGACCAGCACTCCCCATTCTCAGCCCTCAACCAGAACCATGGTCAAGGAGCCAGTCTAAAATAAAACGTTCCATGGTATGGACTTTCCAGTGGAAGCAAGTTTTCTCCTGGAAAGAACAGAGTGTGTGCAGCAGAAGCAAACAGTTCCTTGGGGCCTGCCTGAGCAGGAAGGAAGATGTTTTGATTTATTCTAGGTGTGAAACTTGGCCAGGGAAGTTTGCCAGGTGTTTGTGTTGGCTCCCCTTGGTCACCAGGCTGTGCTTCCAGCAGGAAGCTTTGCTTTTCAAAGCTGGTCTCTTAATATCCGTAGTTAGGAGAAGAGAGGACAGTCAGCAGCAAGGTCAGGCTTACGCAAGTACAGAGCTGGTGGAAGAACTCAGGTTAGAATCATAGAACCAGAATGGTTTGAGTTGGAAGGAACCTTAAGACCATTTAGTTCCACTCCCCTGCTATGGGCAGGGACACCTTCCACTACACCAGGTTGCTCCAAGCCCCATCCAACCTGGCCTGGAACACTTCCAGGGATGGAGCAGCCACAGGTCTTCTAGGTGACCTGTGCCTGTGCCTCACCACCCTCACAGTAAAGAATTTCCTCCCAATATCTAATCTAAATCTCCCCTCTTTTAGTTTAAAACCATCCCCCCTTATCCTATCACTGTCTGCCAGTGTAAAAAATCACATCAGACTGAACTCAGCCTCCATCAGCATCTGGCAGGGATCACAGATTCCCATGGGCTTCTTGCAGGGTCAACCTCACCATCATCTCTGTTCCTGCCACCTCCTCAGGGCTGGAGAGAAAACCAACAACCCAGGTTATTATTTGAGGGCATTTTCCTGCAAAGCAGATCAAAGCAAACACCTACAACCAGGGCGTGAGAAGCCAAACCTGCCCAACGCAAGGCATCGCTGTGCTCGGCCTTTGGTCAGCCACGACGCAACAACTTCCCGCGGCTGAGGCCAATTCAGATCAAGCCTTTGTGCTCCCTGTCTGCAGGAACTGGAAGGTCCTGAGATAGCCTGGCAGCAGGCTTAAAGCAAACAAAAGGAAACACTATTTCACACCACTTGCAGAGAGGGTGCAGCTCATTGCCAACAAATCTCACTGCATTACATCCACTGCAGTGACGGGAATTCAAGTGGATTATGTCCTGGCCCCCATCTGGCTCCATACTCATGCTTCCCTGAATTGCAAGGGGTTTCCTTCCTCTCTCAGAGTGCGAAGAAACACCTTCTGTTCTTTGAACTCTTCCCATTCCCTTCCCCATGTATTTTTCCGTAGGTGTCACAGAGGTGACTGACGCTAGTATTACCTCCTCCCTCCAACTGGGTTGCTTTCTCCCTGCGTCGTCTCCTATATGGTGTAAGGAAAAGGGTGGAGAGAGTTGTTCCTCCTCTGCTTTCCTCTAGTCCCTCTAATCATAGAATCATAGAATTTTAGGGATTGGAATGGACCTTACAGATCATCTAGTCCCAGCTCCCCTGCCATGGGCAGGGACACCTCCTCACTAGACCTCAAGGCTTTATCCAACCTGGCTTTGAACACCACCAGGGTTGGGGCAGCCACCACTTCCCTGGGCAACCTGTGTCAGTGTCTCACCACCCTTACAGTAAAAAACCTTTTTCTAATATCTAACCTAAACTTCCCCTCCTTCAGTTTGAACCTGTTGCCCCTTGTCCTATCATTGCAGTTCCTAATAAAGAGCCCCTCTCTGGCTCCCTTGTAGACCCTTCAGGTACTGAAAAGTTGCTATGAGGTCTCCACACAATCTTCTCATCTCCAAATCTTCTTAGAATCATAGAATAATTTGAGTTGGAAAAGCCCTCTAAGACCGAGTCCAACCATTAACCCAGAACCATCGTGTTCAGCACTAAACATGTCCTCATGTGCCATAGCCACACTATTTTGAATGCTTCCAGGGATGGTGACTCCACCACTGCCCTGGGCAGCCTGTCCCAGTGTTTGACAACACTTTCTATGAAGAAATTTTCTATAATATCCAATCTAAACCTCCCCCAGTGCAACTTGAGGCCATTTCCTCTTGTTCTGTCACTTGTTACCTGGGAGAAGAGATCAACCCCCACCTGGCTACAACATCCTGCAAGGCAGTGGTAGAGAGGAAGAAGGTCCTCCCTGAGCCTACTTTCCTCCAGGCAGAACACCCAAAGTTGCTTCAGCTGCTCCTCATCAGACTTGTGCTCCAGACCCTTCTCCAGCTCTATTGTCCTTCTTTGGACCTTCCTGGCACTCCATTTGTTTCCTTTTGCCTCTTTCTCCCCTACTGTTTTTCCCCTTCCTAGTGCCCACACCCATTCTGCTGAAGGCAGCTGTGCTGGAGAGTGAGGAATGTCCCCAGGTCCCAGTGTTGCAGAACAGCTCACACCTTTGTGGTTAGACCACACTTGTGCACATCCCTGCTCCATCTCCTGGGGCTGGATCTCCTCTGCACCTCCCATGGCTTTCCTGGGGCTACAGTTGTTCCCATCCTATTCACAGTGCCTGGAGTAATGTCCCTGTGGTGTCACAGACCAGAAAGGTGTTTGCTGCACAGTAGCATGTGGCAAAGGGGCACATTGCTGTGTGTGGAATCCAAGCACACAACCCGGGATTGGGAGGATTAGAGGACTGCTCAGGAGGAAAAGAGCATATGCACAGATTCTTCTCAGAAGGGATATTAATTTGCTCCCAAAGTAATACAGGCTCCACAGTGTCTCATGCTGCTTGTTCTTGTTATTGTAGAACCTCTTTCATGAAGGATTTCATTCCCTGTTAGAGGTGAGGACCAAGGACATATCTACTATCCCAATCTACTCACTGGAGATGTTCAGAGCTCCCTTTAGGCATGGTCACCCTCTGCATATCATTTGAGCTTTCACATAGAATCATCACAGAATGGTTTGGGTTGGAAGGGACCTTAAGGACCATCCAGTTCCAACCCCCTGCCATGGGCAGGGACACCTTCCACTACACCAGGTTGCTCCAAGCCCCGTCCAGCCTGGCCTGGAACACTCCCAGGGATGGGAATCCTCAGCTTCTCTGGCCAACCTGTGCCAGTGCCTCATCACCCTCACAGTCAAGATTTCATTCACACCTACAAGAGGTGATGCAGGCAGACAGAACAAACAGCTCTGGACTCTGCTCCAGTCCAAGCACACCCGTTTCCTCGGGATGAGACTGAGTGTGCTGAGCATACACAACAACATCCTTATTTCCCTGACACCTGCATCCAGTAATGTCCTTGAGAGGTGATTTAAGGACAGTGTTCGACTATGAATGTTCTTGGTTTCATCACTGAAATCAGACCTTTACTGTCATAAAAAGGATGTTGTGATGAGCACTGTCATTTCCACTCACTGTTGGGAAGTGGAACTTACCACCAACTAGCTCTCATGTTCCCGGGAGCGTTAA
>NW_008665473.1:30640-31875 GCF_000695815.1 Acanthisitta chloris | reverse complement strand
TTATGAGCATCCCTGCCTCTAAGTCACCACCTAACAGAGTGCTAGGAAGAAAGATACACTTTAACAGAGACCTGGGCCACCAAAACCACCTGCTTAGGTCCTGATCCTGGAATCATTAAGGCTGTAAAAGATCTCGAAGGTCATTGAGTGCAGCCTTTGACCAAACACCACCTTGTCATCTAAACCACAACACTAAGTGCCATGCCCAGTCATTTCTTGAACACCTCCAGGGATGGTGACTCCACCACCTACCTGGGCAGCTTATTCCAATGTTTAACAACCATTTCAGTGAAGAGATTCTTCCTGATGTCCAACCTGAACCTCTTCTGGCACAGCTTGAGGCTGTTTCCTATCATCCTGTTACTAGTTGGCTGGGAGAAGAGACCAATCCCCACCTGGTTACAGCCTTCTGTCAGGTAGTTTCAGAGCGTTGCACCTCCTTCCAAGGCATATGCAAGAATTGCTTGAGCAAAATGAACTCCATGGCTGAGACCCACGTGCAGCTGAGCCAGAGGGAAGAGCCTCAGCGATTCATCCCTCGTTACTTCTCAGCTGTGTGGTCCTGCCCCTTCCTGGCACCCACACAATAACAAGCCAGTTCTCAACTGCATCATTACAGGTCTCATCTCTCAGGGACAAGGGACGATGTTGTATAAGGGGATATGGCTTATCACAGGAAGTCTTTCCCTTCATGGGGAGATCATGTGCTGAAGCATTTGCCTGCAGAGCCACAGACCTCAGTGCAACTCCCCCATGTGCTCACACAATGCCTGTCAAACATCAGGGTAGCTATAGGACAAGGGGGAATGGCTTCACACTGCCAGAGGGCAGAGTTAGATTGGACTTTGGGTAGAAATTATGTGAGGCACTGGCACAGCCTGCCCAGAGAAGCTGTGGCTGCCCCATCCCTGGAAGTGTTCAAGACCAGGCTGGATGGGGCTTCGAGCAACCTGGTCTAGTGGAAGGTGTGCCTGCCCATGGAGGTTAGAACAAGATGAGCTTTAAGGTCTTTTCTAGCTCAAACTATTCTGTGATTCTATGTTTGCCATATCTTGCAGGAGGACACCACCCCAGGTTTCATCCTGGTGAACATCCCTCTTATGCAAGCAAACTGTCTGGAATTTCTGAAGAGCTTTTCTTGTTTTTTTAATTCTAGTAACAAAAAAAAAAAAAAAAAAGGCTCTAATTTCTAACCCAGGTTCTGGAGCCTCCTGAGTCTGTGGTGGCTTCAACAT
>NW_008665473.1:21683-30604 GCF_000695815.1 Acanthisitta chloris | reverse complement strand
ATTCCTGCCAGTTCAGGGCAAAGCTTAGGGGAGAAGAGCTGTGAAGAACCCATCCCAAAGGGCTCAGTCTTGAGACAGGCAGTGACGAAGCCCCAGCTCCACAGGAAAGCACCTGGCAGCCCTCTCCCTGGAGAGCAGGGAGGTCAAACACGCAGGTGCACAGAGTGGCAACTGCAAGGGGCCCTGGAGCTCATCCTCACGTGGCATGCCATGTTACCAGAGTAGGATCAGCATGGTGTGACCCACTCTGAAAGCAGCCAGGTGACAGCATACCTGCTTGGCTCATCAGCTGGGTCACATCTTGGGTGTCTGCTGGGCTGCCGTGAATCCTCACTGCCCTGATATGTAGATGTGAGTATCTACATTGAGAAAGGGAGAGGCAGGAGGAGCTGACTTTGAAAAGCCTTCAGATGGTACCTCCCTTCAAACTGAGAGGCTACATATTCCCAAAGAACTCTCATGGCTGTGATTTTGAAACCTGACATTCCCTAGCAGACCTCCTCAAGGGGCTTCCATTGGTGTAGGCTGGATCTGCCCCATCCACTGCCACATCACCCACTGGAGCCAGAGCTGCTCCCTGCCACCAGGTACATCTCCAGGTCAGGAACTGCCAGTACTCCTGGCTCTGCATCCTACCTCATCCCCAAACCCCAACTCCTGACTAAGTGTCTGAGGGCTGCTTCCAACAGGACCTGTCTGAACATGTCACTGCACATGGCTTGGGCTGACAGGGATTAACCCCAAACACAGATACACATTTAAAAGAAAAGAGAAGGAAAGATTAATTATCAAAGATAAACCTGCTGAAAACAGAACCCTGAAACCACAAAATCGTAGGCCTCAAAGCAGCTTACGCATCTCAAGTTCCTGGTGGTTTATTGACCAACCTTAGCTCAACCCTGCCCAGCTTTTCTTCCATGCTTCCAAACATGTTGCTTTCTCACTGTGAAAACCTTCCTCCCACCCTGTTAATCCTTTTATTTCCTATTTCTAGATGAAAATTAGACACTTCTGCGCATTTTTCCAGCTCACCTCACATTGAGTGTCATATGGCTTTAGAGCAGAGCTTCCCATAAGGTATTGTAGAACCGTCATAGAGTCCTAGAACAGTTTATGTTGGAAGGGACCTTAAAACTCATCTAGTTCCAGTCCCCTGCCATGGGCAGGGACACTTCCTGCTACACCAGGTCGCTCTAAGCCCCATCCAGCCTGGCCTGGAACACCTCCAGTGATGGGGCAGCCACTGCTTCTCTGGACAACCTGTAACACCACCCTAACAGGGAAAAATTTCTCCTTAATATCCCATCTAACCCTGCCCCCTGGCACTGTGAAGCCACTCCCCCTTGTCCTGTCACTCCAGGCCTCTGTCCAGAATCCTTCCCCAGCTCTCCTGGAGCCCCTTTGGGCTCTGGAAGGTGCTAGAAAGTCTCCCTGGAGCCTTCTCTTCTCCAGGCTGAACACCCCCAAGCTGTCTCCAGGATCCCTATACAGCACAACTCCACCCTGACATGGGCTGGGTGAGCCCTGCTCTCCCCTCAGTCCCTGACCCCTGCCTTTGCCATCCTGCAGCCTCCTTAGCAGAGGGGGGATTCAGCTGGCAGATTAAGATCCCTAAACCTGTGCATCTTGATGTTGGACATCTGTGGGATACAACAAAGGAGTCTCAGGTGCCACCAAGTGCCTGTTTCCAGGCCAAAGCCAGCCTGGGTGCTAAATTTTGAGAAGCCTATCCAGACATACCAGTGGTTCTCTCAGCAAAGGGTACAAGCCATGTTTTCTGTTTACCCAAACTGTCTGGACAACTACTTGTCCAAGATCAATACTCCCCATAAACAGCCACTGTACTAGGCTCAGGAACATTTCCCACTACATCCAAGTGATTTCCCTGTGCTCACTTTGCAGAGAAAAGCCAACACTGGGTGTTTAAATGGATTTTGCAGGCTGGTTGGGGTAGGAAGAAAACCCCAATGCAGAACAGATCTCAGATGCTGTACACAGATCTCTCAGGTCATGCCAGAGCTCAAAAAGTTAGAGAGACCTCCATGTGAAAAACATTCCCAACCATGTTCTCTTTAGACTTTGCTATGGCACAGTTCACATTTCCTCTGCAAAGAGCAGTTCCCATCCCAAACATGCCTGTGGAGAGAGATAGGGACTATTTATCCCACAGGATGGTTTTTGTTGAACTGATTTGCACTACCTCACACAAACAGCCCATTTCAGTCCCCCATGCTGACATAGGGACCTGAGAAAACAGGCACATCCCTTGGAAAAGGGAACAAAAAGCATTTCAATAGGAAAAACAGACAGGTAATGTGCACGGATTGAGGACACTGAGATTTTTCTCCCTGGGATCCCTCACTCAGGACACACAGGGACAGATCCAGACCCAACACTCAACAGCAAAATATACTGTGGCCCATAATGATTTTATAGTCCCTCTCCATCATGGCCAAGAAGAAATCCACAGCCAGGAAAAAGCCCCTAAAATTACCAAATTCTTCCACTTGCCTCAAAAAGGAGGAGTTATGTAAGGATAGACGAGGCAAGATGCTGGTTTAGCATCCCCTGACTTTTTACCCTGCTCCCAGTCCGGGCAAAGTGCCCATCCAGGAGGACAGCAGTTAAATCCAAACCTGCATCTCTGAGAAAGGTGATTTGTGCAATGTCTGCTCAGGCCAGAAGGATATTCTGGAATTAAAGCCCCACGTGGGCATTGTTGGGGACAGTCTTGCTCCATACCCAAAACAAAACACGTAAGTGCTGCCAGCACACCTCACCCAGAGGAAATAATTTTGGGATTAAACAGGCACATGTGAGGCAGAGAGACATGGTGGAACAAGCATGGGATAAGTCACTGCCAGAAGGGAGAGCCCTGCAGCTCCTCCAGCCTGGCAAGGAAATCCAAAGTTCACACAAAGGGATTGGACAAGGCGGGGGGAGGAAATTAATTGCATTTTAGGAGCCCTAAAGTAAAAATCACAGAAGTCACTTTTCAAGGACCTGTATTGCTTTTCCTGGCCTGCAGGAGCAGGCAGCCTGTCTCACTCCCAAGGGGAGGCAGCAGAGCTGCTGTGAGGAATATGGTGGCCCCCCAACTTCCACCTGGTGACATGTTACAGTACAGGGAATTTCCAGAGATTAAAAACCTCTAAGCCTTGTTTGCTAATTATCCTGTGCAAGCAACTTCCCTTTATCTCTGGTTTTGTTTTGACACATTTATTCTGTTCTTTTGATCTCCACCTTCACAATGACACTGTGGTGATAATTTCCAACAAAGGATTAAATATTTGGATGTTTCCATGAGTAGCATCTGCTGTCACTTTGGTTTGGAGGCAGCTGCAGCATCTCACAGCCCTTATGCTTCAGGGCAGAGACAGATGATCACCAGCTGAGATCACATTGAGGGGCTGGAGCATGTCCAGAGAAGGGAACAGAGCTGGGGAAGCGTATGGAGCACAGCTTTGATTAGGAGTGACTGGGGTGGCTCAGCCTGGAGGAAAAGAGGCTCAAGGGGGACTTTAGCCTCCTCTATCACTGCCTGAAAGGAGATTGAAAGGTGAGGCTCACTCTCTTCTCCCAAGTAACAAGTCATAGAACAAGAGGAAATGGTACTCAAGCTGCACCAGGGCAGGTTGCATATTAGGGGGAATTTGTTCTCAGCAAACCAAAAGGCTCCAAAACTAAAACCTTCTGTGGTTTGGGAGCAGCCAGCTTCTCTGGACTAGTAAAGGCCAGTAAGTAAAGGAACACAGGAACATCAGATGTGCCTTCAAGTTGGTCCTAATAGGCAAATTGGAAAAAAACCCAAGGTTTTACATACAACCTGCTGTTAATCTGTGGAACTCACTGCTGAAGGTATTCCTGAAGATTTTAAGGCATTTAATTTTATTATTTATAGTGGATTTCCACATGAAATCAAGGCCAGGCTGGATGTGGTTCTGAGCAACCTGGTCTAGTGGAAAGTGTCCATGCCCATGGCAGGGGTTTGGAACTAGGTGACCTTCAAGGTCCCTTCCAACTCAAACCGTTCCATGATTCTGTGAAATACCTTTGTTGGAAACTAACTTCAATCTCAAATGATCACAAATGCTTCTCCTGCTGGGATAACTCCTTCAGGCTTGTTTCAGCTTCAATATGTTACTCACACACAGAAAACAACCTACTTTAAGATAAAACAAAGATGCTGGGAGATTTCTTAACTAGATGGACTCCTTCTCCTCGCTCTGGGTGCTCAGGCATGCAGCAGCTCACACACTTACTTGTCTCTGTGAGACCTTGTTGGGACAAAGCAGCTCTGGGACTGAATCTGAACCATGTCACAGGAAAACAGGGTCTTTAAGTTTCTGAGGGGTTTGAGGAAAAGTGTCATGCATGAGGGATGGGACATTAAAGATAAGGACAACTGCTTTCCTTCTTGAAGACATTGCATGTTGGTTGCAGATGCTGTGGCCACTTCTACTACTGTGACACTAAATCACCTGAAATAGGAATGGAAGGTCTATGTGAAAGAAAACAATGATGTTAAGCAGGAGAGAGGGAGGATGTGGGAAGGCTTATACAGGCTTGAAAGGCAGGACATAAATATGGAAATGTATAAGGTTATAAAGCTATTAGAGAGCATCCAAAGGAGGGTCATGAAAATGGTGAAGGGTCTAGAGGGGCCATACAAAGAGCAGCTGAGAACACTTGGCTTGTTCAGACAGGAGAAAAGGAGACTCCGCAGCTTCTTCACAAGGGGCAGTGGAGGGGCAGCACTGATCTCTGCTCTCTGGTGACCAGTGACAGGACCTAAGGGAATAGCATGGAGCTGTGTCAGGGGAGGTTTAGGTGGATATTAGGAAAAGGACAGCTCTCCAGGGCAGTGATCACAGCATCAAGTTGACACACCCCAAGAAGCATCTGGTCAATAGTCTTAGGCATCCTAAGACATAACTATCCCATTGCCCTCTATCCCTGGGGTTTGCTGACTGCCCCACTGCAAACATCTGACTTCTTGGTGCTTACAACCAACAGCTACAGCCTGAGCTACATGCCACTCTCAGGAACCTAATCCCAGAGCAGGCAAAGTTTAGCTGTGCTGGCTTACATTACAGATCCTGAACTGAAACCACCATCCTGGGAAACCCCAGGGGCACCTGCTAGCTGTGCCAAGGCTGACTGGTGACAGGAGCATGGCCCCAGTTCAGCTCTGGGTGGCAACCTGCCGAGTCACAGTGCTTGTGATCCCACCCTACAGAGCAAGGAGAGTCTTCTGGCCAGCATCCCTTGGCTACTCTCTCATTTTAGGATATAGTAGGCCCCAGAGAAGACTGAGCATCTGTATTTTACAACACTTGGGGTACTGGAGCAGAAAAAGAGACTTTAGCAAGATCTTGAAAAGGTGCAAGATGTAGGCATGGCCAGGGCAGAGGGGTTGGTAGGCCGAGTCTCAGCCACAAGGAGCAAGAAGCAATCATAGAATGGTTTGGGTTGAAATGGACCTTAAAGATCATCTAGTTCCAAACCCTGATGGCAATGGATCCATCTCCCACAGTGTTCTCATCTTGCCATGCAGCCAGCCCAAACCAGTACCTGCCAGCCTTCTACAGTCAGGGGGTGATGTCCACGAGGAAGGGAGAATCATACAGACATTAAGGTTGGAAAAGAACTCTAAGATCATTGATAGGGTTTACCTTGTCCCAGCCAGCAGCCTGTGGAATCTTGGGATACTCTAAGACACCTCAAACAGCAACACACCTACCTTGGGACATCCAAACCCAGAACACTGGTACCTCAGAGATGCTGATACAGAGCTGGTTGTGGACAGTAAACAAGGACAAGGAGGCACTGCAGGCTCTTGTGCTTCAGTCAAGGCAGGAAGATACTCTCTTGACAAGAAAATCAAGTCTCAACATAGCTAAAAAAGAATCTAATGGACAAACTAGAGACCCCCATTCTTCCAAAATAAATCCGAGTCTGATGGCCCCAGATTGATCTTGAACAGAGCTCCAGGGCACATGGGTGGGGTGGAGACTTCAGGTGAGGCTGATCATGCCAATTAAGGCTGATTTGTGCCCTCAGATTCATTACACCAAGGATGTCTCTGATGGTAGAAGACACCTGCATGTGAGCAGCTGAATGGAGCTCATTCCTGGGGGATTACAGCTATCTATGCAGCCATGAGCAAAACATTCCAGCA
This sequence comes from Acanthisitta chloris, assembly GCF_000695815.1. NCBI lineage: Eukaryota > Metazoa > Chordata > Aves > Passeriformes > Acanthisittidae > Acanthisitta > Acanthisitta chloris. The sequence goes on along the minus strand of NW_008665473.1, from coordinate 24,423 downwards.
AAGGTGACTGAGCCATAAAGGTGACACAAACCACAAAAGGGCCAGCAGAAGCCCTCTGAAATGCTCAAACACCTTGTTTTCACACATTATAAACACACTCCTTCATCTGTCCTGCTGATGTCACTTATTTTAGGGTTGGTTCTCTTCAGCATCACCCCCTTCCAACTCCAGGGTTTGCACAGTGCCCTCTAAGAGAAGTGTTTGAGAGTCTCAAGGAAGTGGTGCCACCTTAGCCCAGAGGAGTGGACCACAAGGCTGCGTCATATCTGTCAGGCTTTGAAGTGTGGAAATCTTCTAAACAGTGGGTAATGTGCCTGGAAATTAAGCAGTTTAGCAATCTGGGCATTTTTTGTTCCAAAGTGCCTGTTTTTACTGCAGCCCAACAGGGAAATGATCCTGCTCTGACGTGAACCGATGGGTTTGGGGATATTATCTCTTGTGAACATTAATACCCACAAGCAAACAAAGGCATGTGGCTGGAGGGGAAAGAGGCACACCCAAGGAAGGAAGACTGTCTTCTTTTTATGCATTTACACTAGACACTGACTCTAAATTCGGCATTAGGAAAGGTCAGTTCCCATGCAAGCACCCATGTGAAGCATCTGTGTCCACAGGAAGGATCATGGACTGTGACATTACTGCCAAAGGGATGGTCAGTCCTTCAGAAGACCTTGGTTGTGTGAGACAGCAATGGAGATATTAGAGCCAGCAAAACTGTCTTACTGATTCACAAAGCCAATGCTGTGGCAGTGTGAGCTGTCCCAGGAGTCTTCATGGCATTGAGATGAGATTACATTACATTCCAGGGGCACCAGCACTGGGTAGGGGCAGAAACAAATCCCAGATCCCCATCACCTAACCCAAGTTCTCCTTGGAGCTGTAAGCTGAACCTCCTATCCCTGGAAGTGTTCAAGGCCAGGTTGGACAGGGCTTGGAACAACCTGATCTAGTGGATGGTGGCCCTGCCCATGGCAGGGCAGTTGGAACTGGATGGTCTTCACGGTCCCTTCCAACCCAAACCATTCTGTGCTTCTATGATTCTGTGAAACATGACCCCATGAGGCTTTGAACACCAGTGAAAGCCCTTGCAAGCAAAAAACCACTGTGTGACTTCTGGCCCCAGCTGACCTCTGGTCCCAGGTGAACCCTGGCCAGGATGACTCCTGCCCTTCTCTAATATGAGGAGGTAATTCAAGAATCAGCATGACACCAGCCGTAGGTTGCTTCCCTTGTGTGGAGCCATACTTTACTCTTCATCCTTGCAGACCCACATGGAGTCAATTCCAGGTGTACAGACCTGTTCTGGATCCACTGGAGCACATGGTGCCTCTGGTTTCCATGGCCAGCACATACATAAGGAATCTGGCCATCAGGAGATAACTACCCAAAGGGTACTGCACCCAGGAGCACCTCTCTTGTTTTCAGAAGGACATGCTGACAATGGTGAGACACCAGATTTTACCTGAAGCAGCTCAGGTAACCAGTTTGTAGCTGTTTTCCCAGGAGATTTTCACCTCTAGGAAGGATGGAAGACCCACCAGGACACAAACTTCTGGTGGCAAAGCAGACATGGGAAGATCAGGTTTGCCTGCAGCTCTGTGCTACTGGGTCACTTACTGCAGTGCTTCAAAGCCTCCCTGTACACCTTCCCCCAGAGACCTCCTGGTCACCCCAGCCTGAACCTCCAAACACTTGGCTGCTGCTTCTGCCCCGCAGCTCCTGAGCCCAGCTTAAGTGTCCTGGCTGACTGCAAGCCCGCGGGTGGCTGCTGGGTCCTAGAGGTTTTTTTAGTGCCAGTGGCTGGTCTGACTGTGCTGGGGGGAGTTGGTAGGGGAGGGAGTAGGAAAATAGCATAGGAAGAAGATGTAACTGTGGCTGTTTTGTAATCCAAGAGCTCTCTGGTTTTATTCTAGCTTGGGAAAACCCTGAGGGATGTCTCTGTGAGGAAAATAAAGAGGGAGAGCACTGAGTTGTCAGGGTCAACTGGCTCCTCGTGTTTTGAGAACAGGCAGGACTTGCGGCACAGCTGAGCCTCAGACAAGGCTCTGCTTGAACTGCAAGGCTAAAGCAAGCCTGAGGCAGGCTCCTGCAGAGCAACAGCACAACCCACACTCTTTGCATCGTGCTGTGGGTGAACCAAGGGTGGGATAGCCCCTACAGACAGGCTGCAGCAGTCTCTCACCCTGGCTTCATCCTATGCCTTACAGCCTGGATGAGCCAGACCTTGGAACCACCAGTGCAGCAGTGGAGGACACAGAGCTCGGCTGAAGTCTGGTCTGACAGCACATTCCCACGCCAGCAATGGGGCAGACGGCAGAGCAGAGGCTTAAGCAAGGCACTCTGGACTACCAGCACAGGTAGGCTGAGTTGCACCAATTTATCACTATGATTGCCCTCATGAAGGCATTACTTCCTAGGAATGAACAAGTTTATCCCAGTGCTGCACATCCCTGCCCAGGCAAGACATGACAATGCAGTGAGGTCATGTAAGGAGCAGTTCTCAGGGCAGTATATGTCTTGAAACTCAATCTCTGCACAGAAACTGAGGGACCTCAGAGCACACCCAAGGTCCCAACCTCCTCATTCCACACCCAGATGAGACCCTGGTTTGCATCAACCCTTTCCTCACCATGCTATGATTGCCACTGATTAACCCTTCAGGGCTTAAAACCAACCAGCCCCCACTCAGTCCCATGTCAAGTGTTGGAATGTTTCTTCCTGGCTCAAAGGGAGTTTTGGG
>NW_008665473.1:13148-21328 GCF_000695815.1 Acanthisitta chloris | reverse complement strand
AACAAAGTAAGATCCAAAAGGTAATTCAGAACCTGCTGAAGCGAAACAAGTCAAGGTAGAAGCTCACAGCAGGATGTTATCTTATCTTGCCAGATGTGTAGAACACTAACCTTAGGATTGCTTTAGCTTATTAACACAAGGAATACCACAAGTTAAGCAATATATGTAAAAAGCCTAACTGTAGAATAGAAAAATATAGGTAAAAAGTTAAAAGGTCGAGGAACCTACACACGAAAGCATCGGAAAGGGAATTTCCAGCTCTCCGGTCACAAGGAGGTGGGAGCAGACCCTGCAGCAACACCGGGAACAGCGTCCGTAGCGACAGCTCGCGCATGCGCAGAGCGCACCGCAGCGCTCCGCGGGGCGGGAGCAGCAGAGTCTCCCCCGGGGCTGTGCGAAGGGTGTGAGCCCTCGGCGGAGCACAGACTCCCCGGCCGCACAGCGCTGCTTTGCTTGCTGAAGCCTTGCTCAGTCAATAAATTTCCTAATTGAACTGGCTCCTGCCAATTTATTGGGCCGCAATTTATAACACACAGGAGCTTTCATCCCTCTTGATTTTGTCCCTTTCCTGCCCTAGTCTAGCCACAAGCCAAGGATGTAACGGAAGAGGTGGGCCCATACCCACACCTCTGCAAACCTTCCCAGTACAGGGCTCTGCCCACTGCCTCCAGGCTTCAGGCAGTCAGGAATATTTGAACGGACCTGTCTTCCTTCCCTTCCAAAATTACAGAACTTATAGATAACGTATCTCAGGAGGGTTCATTGCCTTTCCCAGCTCAGGGAGATGGGGAAGGGCTGATGCTCTGCAAACGTCCCATTTTGCATCCTCCTAACATGCAGCATTAATGAGGGGGAGGATGGTTTTGGGTTCAGTTTTGTAGCCTTTGTACCAACAGTTTGGGTGCTTTACCTCCCTGAGAAAAAGATTCAAAGCTCTACTTTTCCTTTAGGGAACACAGGCCATTTCTTTCCCAGATCAGGGGTATTTGCAGGACCCCTTGCTCCCACTATTCCAGGATTCCATATAAATCCTTGGCAATGAGTAAACAGGTTTTCTCCTCTGTCCCACAGGCATCCACCTTCTCCAGCAGCAGCAGCAGAGGCTGGAGGCAGCTCATCACACAATAGAGATGCTCTCCACAGGGAGCCCAAAGCCAACCTCTCAGAAATCATGTTTCAAGTCAACTTCTTTCCCTGTGCCAAGCTCCAAGTGTCTTTTCTCCCACCTCCTGGGTTCAAACAGGGATGGGGAGAAAGACAAAGTGCTAAAGAAGCGAAGCAGGACACCTCTGGGATCTCCCACCTACAGGTTGGAAGGAGAAGGAATGAAGCAGCTGAAATCAGACACTGGATCTTTGCAAAACAAAATGGCCCAACACTGCCAGGAGGGTTTTTTCCACTCTAGAGCTACTATAGGGTTGATGACAGGAAAGCTAATTATATCAACATCCTGTTTACCCGGCAGTGTGGAACAAGAGCCCAGATATACTTGGGCTGTGAGGGCACACTCTGATCCGGTTGCATGAGAGAAACATCTCATCTATGTACCTGGGTCATTTTCTTCTGGAGAAGTGATACCTGCACTCACTGCCCCAAACTGGTTTTCTCAAAGAGAGGCCCTGGAAAGCAAATCATGCAATGTCTCCCTTGCTGAGCTGGGAAAGTGCTTGCCCTGGATCACATGGGGTTTATTTAAATCCCTGTGGGTTCCTGCTAACCCCGCAGCAAGCCCCAGCCCAAAGCCTGGGAGGGAGGGAGGGAGCTTCCTCTGGGAACACCCCGACCAAGCAGTCAATACCCAGCAAAAGCCACCCGGCAAGTCAGGGCACCTTGCCACAGTTTCCCTCTCTGTCAGAGCTATATCCATCCCCTCCTTGCCCCACACCTCACTTTTCTGGCTGGAGGACAGCTTGGTGTGCTGCAGGGTCCTTTCCAGATGTGGTTTCGTTTTGGTTTCTGTTTTTCCACCAGATTGCTTCACATAACCAAGGCCTCTCTGCTCATCTGTTGCTGTCCTACTCTGGGGGTCTTCAGTCTGGAAAAGAGAAAGCTCCAGGGAGACCTTCTAGCACCTTCCAGTACCTAAAGGGGGCTTATAAAAAGAAAGGAGAGTGACTTTTTACATTGGCAGATAGTGATAGGACAAGTGGAATACTTTCAAACTAGAAGAGGAGATATTTAGACTAGATGTTACGAAGAAGTTCTTGGCTGTGAGAGTGGTGAGGCACTGGCACAGGTTGCCCAGAGAACCTATGGCTGCCCCATTCCTGGAAGTGTTCAAGGCCAGATTGGATGGGGCTTGGAGCAATCTGCTCTAGTGGAAGGTGTCCCTGCCTATGGCAGGGGGATGGATCTAGATGATCTTTAAGGTGTCTTCCAACGCAAAACAGTCTGTGATTCTATGATTCCATTTTGCCCTTTTTCTACATTTCCCATCACTTTACTTCGCTTCCTAAGCCCAAAACATCACAGGACAACCCAGAGGCAGCAGGGCTTGAGGAAGGAGGAGGTCATCAGCAACAAGACTTCTCCATCTCCCTCCACTCCCTGGCATGTTACCACCATGTCCTGCACCTAAAGACCCTGAGTTTGTCACAGGTTATGAGTTGGTGGTTTAACATGGTGTAGAGAAAGAGCTGAAAGGCACACACTCCCGAGCTCAGGCCAGGGCTGCCAGCAGGCAGGGGATCTGGCACCTGGATGTGGTCCAAGAAAAGTGTTCAGACCTGACCCCAGACATTACAAGCTGCCAGCACATTTCTACCTGAATATCAGCAATGAATAGGACAGAATATTTTGACTGGAAGGGACCTACAATGATCGCGTCCAACTCCCATATCATATTGATGAAAACAAAAGACAAAAAGATGGAGATTCACATCTGGATCTGAATTTGCACAAAACTCCAGAGGGCTCAGCAGAGTTTGGACCCTTCTCTCGGGTAACAAGTGATAGGATTTCTACCTGAATATCAGCAATGAATAGGACAGAATATTTTGACTGGAAGGGACCTACAATGATCGCGTCCAACTCCCATATCATATTGATGAAAACAAAAGACAAAAAGATGGAGATTCACATCTGGATCTGAATTTGCACAAAACTCCAGAGGGCTCAGCAGAGTTTGGACCCTTCTCTCGGGTAACAAGTGATAGGAAAAAAGGAAATGGCCTCAAGTCAGGGAAGGTAAGGTCTTGAGATCTACTTTAGATCTCTACAAGGAGAAAGCAGCCAAGAGCTTATGAAGTTTGGAAGTGGTGGAGTCACCATCCCTTGAGGGATTTAAAGGCCATGTAGATGTGGCACTTAGAGACAGGGGTTAGTGGTGGCCTTGGCAGTGCTGGGGAAACAGTTGGGCTCGATTATCTTAGAGGGCTTTTCCAACCTAAACAATTCTGTGATTCTATGACCCTCACAATCAATTTACAAAAAACCCCAAGACCTACATCTGAGCCACGTCTGAGTAGTCAAGTCTGTTTTAACGATTTTGTTCCTTTTGCCAAAGGGAGGCCGAGTCCTAATTAACATCAGGCCAAATGCCATGGCCAAGGCTTCAGTTCACTCCTGTTGCCAAATCCTCTTCCCTCCTTCCTTCAGGTCAGCTGCAAAACTGAAATGACCATGGTTTGTTCCAGACATACATTAGCAAAGCCCATGTGTATTTATTATCCTGCAACACAGAAACTGTCACTGTAAAACACCCTGACCCACCGTTCCAACATTCTCTCAAGTCTTCTTTCATCATGGCCATCTGAGGAGAGGAGGCAGGTCACTCCTCAGGCCCTGTAACATGTGTCACCTCATGGGGGATCAAAATAGGCTGCATCAAGAGCATGAATCGCAATGCCTGGCAGTGCCAGCAGGCTCTGGGCTGGGATGCAGCTGCCAACAAGGGATACTTGGACCACAGAGAAGTTCAGGTCACCATCTGCAAGGGACTGGCTGATATGCACACCCTTACAGAGCAGCATCTGGAGGCCAAGACCTAAGGCAACACTATGAGTCTGTGCCTGCATGAGTGTCTTATGTGAGCCACTGCACCCTTATGTAAGGGGGTCTGGCTCAGGCTGCCTTTTCCACTGAAAAAGGTAGATTTAAGTGGCCAGAAGAACTCATGAATTTGGCAAATCACTCTGGTCAGATGAAAATAAAAGAAGAAAACATACACAACAGATGAAAATAGTCAACATCTGCCACAGCTTATTCACACCAGCAGTACTAAATCAAAACAGAGTTAGGGCTAGAAACAAAAGCAAAACAACTCTTTTGGTTTGGGTCAGATTTCCTTTATTTTTTCCAGTCTGTGTTTTCAGTGGAGGAGGTTCTTCTCTTTATTTACTTTCTTTGACTCAGCCCCAAAACTCCCTTTGATTTTTAAGTGTGAGCTGAAGGCAGAACTGGGTTATTTGCACAGCTGCCTGCACACCCTGCAGAGCACGAGCCCCTTGTGATGGAGGGCAAAGGGACAGACACTTTGGGTCAACACAAAAACGTTACACGAGATGTCCTGTGACAGAGGAGCAGGAGAGGTGGCCACAGCACTGTCTCAGCCTTTCCCTTGTCCTCCAAGATTTCTGTGTAACCCACAGCACACTGCAAGGGCAAAACTGTAGTGAATCCAGAGAATGAGAGAATGAGAGAATGGTTTGGGTTGGAAGGACCTTTGAAGATCTTCTAGCTCTACCCCCCTGCTGTGAGCAGGGACACCTTTTACTAGAGCAAGTTGCTCCAAGCCCCATCCAACCTGGCCTGGAACACTTCCAGGGATGGAGCAGCCACAGCTTCTCTGGGCAACCTGTGCCAGTGCCTCAGCACCCTCACAGGGAACAATTTCTTCCCAATATCCCAACTATCCCTGCCCTCTGGCAGTGAGAAGCCATTCCCCCTTGTCCTGTCCCTCCAGGCCCTTGTCCAAAGTCCCTCTGCAGCTCTCTCAGAACCCCTTTAGGCACCAGAAGGTTCTAGAAGTTTTCCCTGGAGCCTTCTCTTCTCCAGACTGAACAACTCTGACTCTCAGTCTGGCTCCACAGCAGAGGTGCTCCAGCCCTCGGAGCATCTCCGTGGCCTCCTCTGGACTCACTCCAGCAGCTCCACATCCTTCTGCTGTTGGTGCCCCAGAGCTGGAGGCAGCACTGCAGGTGAGGTCTCACCTGGGTAGGGCAAAGGAGCAGAATCCTCCCTCACACTGTGGGATGAGCTCAGCACACAGAGGGTTCTGGGTGCCAGTGCACATGGCTAGGGCATGTCGAGCCTCTCACCCACCAACACCCCCTTTGCATGAGAACCAAAATGCTTTAGTGAGTTAAAAAGGAGACAAAATGAAGAACCAGATGCTCTGGTGAGGTTACAAGCTGTGCACTCATCCTGGCATAGCATTACAGTCCCATTCTATCACTACAGGGGATGGGTTAGGACACCAGGGCTTGGCTTAATTGTATATTGGGCCAAAGGTGTTGTATTGGGCTATCCCACTTGCTGTTCCAGAGGAGCTCCAGCACCTTGAAAGTCCTCTGCTAAACCTACCAGCCCCATTGGGATGTCCCAGGTGCCCCAAGACATTGCCCTAGAGAGTAATTTGGCCTCTACTGAATTGAACTTTAGGGAGGGAGGGAGGGAGTGCTGGGTTCACAGAATGCACATAAAACAGACTTCTCTGGGACTGGTAAGGCATACTAGGAAGATGTACAGAGCTTCAGGGCAGTCTCCTGCAGCCCCATCTCTCTTTTCCCTGATGGAACATTGCAGGAAGGATCAGCCTTGCTATGCCAGGAGGAGGTTGCAGCGGGCTCACGGCCAGCAGAGACAAGTCGCTGCCAGACAAGGACAGGATCTGCTCAAGGACAGACCCCATCCTTGGCAAGCACTTGTCAACTCAAGGATCTTCCCCCTCTCTGGCTTTCAGGGCCCCCTCTGAGGAACAAAAAGGCTGCAGAAAACAGCTGGAAGCCTCCCACCCAACTGGGGGAAAACAGTTGGGGTTTTTTCCCCCTCCTAATCTCATTCTTGCAAAATGCTGAACTATTTTAGCTGAAATTTTCCAAAAACATTTCAGACTGGAGGCAGCCAGCCAGCTTGGAGAAAAAGGAGTAGAGTCTGGCAGTTATCAGTAATTAAAGGCAAAGTCTTATAAAAACAAAGAGCATGTTAATGATAGATTCCAGCTCTCCCTTTAGACAGGCAGCACCTCACCAGCCCTGATATACAGCTACCCTGGGGCACCACAAAGGAGTGAGTGAGTGAGTGATGGATGGTGGATGGATGGATGGATGGATGGATCAAAATGGAAAAAAAGAAAAGCAGAGAAGCCAATTTCCCATTCAGACAAAGGGCAGGGTACTCTTCATGTCCTCCAGATAAAGCCCTACAAGTACAACCTTAGTCAGAGGAGGTTTTCTCAGCTCCTTCTCCATGGGCATCAGACACACCTTGGGCTGTCCCTCACAGCTGCCCCCAGCCTGTGGTCATGGTGTCATCAGTTGACATCTTACTGGGAGAAGGGGTGGAGATGCAAACTCATCCATTTCAGGAGCTCTTGGTCTGATCCAGACCACAAGCAGCTCCTGGGGCACCAGGAAAAGCAGAATCATGACCCACAAGCCCTCAGTATAACCACCAAAAGCCTTGCCAAGATATACATCCCAAATGGCATGGTCTGACCTAGGGTTTCCAGCCACCTCAGCCATTGAATACACTTGGAAACATCACTGCAGAGCTCTGGGCTTGCTCACAGCCGAGCAGGAGCTCCAGTGGGAAATGCAGCTGGAGATGTAATCCAGCGACAGGCAGCTGGAGGGAAGCAGATTTCCATCAAAACCACAAAACACTGGAATTGCAGACACAGCAAAAGCTCTGAACAGCCTGAAAATCTGCTTTGGCCAAGAATATTTGCATCTTATTTGGGATCAGCAGGACAAACAGGCCAGCACATTTAGACCTCAGAACACTGTCTCAGGAATTCTCGGAGTGTTACAGTACCTCGTTTGGGTGGATTGTGGTCTGTTTTCTTGCTTTTGAACCATCTTTTCAGGCTCCTCCCTGCAACTGAATGGACCAGGAATTTTTCTTGCACAAATATCTACTCATGCAGTATTCCTGTGGACACTCACACAAGTCAGGGCAGTAAGGAAAAGCACCAAGGAACCCAGCCAACAGCCCACATCGTCTGTATCCCTGGCGTATTGTTCGGAATGAATTGCTATGATCATTTTTTTATTAATTGATTTGATTATTTTGGTCCCTATGCTTTCTTTTCACAGACCAGAATCACTTTGTGCAAGATGCAGTGCAACAATAAAAACAATTTCTGGTGAAAGGTACTGGATTTCCACTACATTTTCCAGCAATATTTCAAGTTTGCACCAAGAATTGGGTGAGATCTCACACCTTTGTACTTTTGGACAGGAAAGAGAGGAGTAGGATCAGCATCCCAAAAGGCACATCTGAATCATGTCCAACAAAACATCCATGCAAGCCCAGGTTGGATGGGGCTTGGAGTAACCCGGTCTCATGGAAAGTGTCCCTGCCCATGGTAGGGAGTTGGGACCAGATGATCTATAAGATCCCTTCCAACTCAAACCATTCTGGGATTCTACAGTCAATCTTCCATCTCTTCTTCCCCTGATTCCTGTATCCCTCTCCATCGCTGGGTAAACAGAGGGGAGGTCTGTTATAGCTGGGACAGCTGCATCCATCACTGCAGGAAATCCTGTGGTGAGAAGGGAGCACGTATGGGAGAGGAAGGAAGGCAGGAGAGACACAATTCCTGTGCCAGCCACGTTGCAGGCTCTGTGACGCTCATGTCCCCACCAGGGTTTCGAGATTTGGCTCAGGACCTGGCCCCGTCTTGGGTTATTTTAAAAAAATTATAGATATATTAATTTGCTTTAGAGCTCTTTTCTGTGGAAATCTCTTTTGTCCCCTTGCTCCTGCTACTCTCCCTCCCATCACTGTACTGAGTTGTCAGTGTGCCAGCCACGTTGCAGGCTCTGTGACGCTCATGTCCCCACCAGGGTTTCGAGATTTGGCTCAGGACCTGGCCCCGTCTTGGGTTATTTTAAAAAAATTATAGATATATTAATTTGCTTTAGAGCTCTTTTCTGTGGAAATCTCTTTTGTCCCCTTGCTCCTGCTACTCTCCCTCCCATCACTGTACTGAGTTGTCAGTGTCCTCAGTGTGGCTC
>NW_008665473.1:11023-13132 GCF_000695815.1 Acanthisitta chloris | reverse complement strand
CCCTGACAGCCACCCAAGATGTGACCCTCCAGAGATGCTTCCCCAGGGAAGTGGTCATGACATCAAGCCTGACAGAGCTCAAGCACATGGTGGGATTTTTGGGCTTGTCCTGTGCAGTGCCAGGAGCTGGACTTGACAATCATTGTGGGTCCCTTCCAGCTCAGGATATTGTACGATTCTATGATCCACACAGAGATTCTGAAGTCATCCCTTTTACCTCCTCACGTCTCATATAAACCACCCTGGGATTTCTTCCTGGTCCTATACCTCTCACTAAAGAAGAAACAAGGGTCTTTTCTGTCTCCCCCAACACTGCACAACCTCCACGCAGTTGCAGGTCCAAGCAGTAGGTTCAACTCAAGAGCACTTTGAAGATGGGGCTGAAGGAAGGATGAGGAGGTGCCAAGACCAGGACCTACAGATGGTAGAAATTTCCCAAAGGTGGGATCTCACTTCCACATCTAACACAGCTCTTTGATCCAGATAGTCCACAGGAATTCATCTGGATGAGGTTCATCCACCCCTCTGTGGAGAGCCAGACCCAAGACATGTAGCCCATGGAGGAGCTTGGTGTCCCTGACAAAGAAGAGTTTTAAATACAGATTTCCAAAGCCCAGGAGAGTGGACACAGAGCCATTTTCCAGCAACAAAATCTGCCCATGACCTTCACTGTGCACAGAGGAAAGGGAAAGGGGAACATCCGTGGATATCCTCCCAACCCCACACTTCCAGCTCACTAGGAAGAGCCAAATGCCCTGCATGGTGCTTGTGCCTCTGGACATTCACCACACCAGCGCTGCTGTGCTTCTGGATACAGCCACTAGAGGATGGCAATGTCCCAGGCCAACCTACCAGATGCTGAATCACCAAGATCCAGTTCTGGAAACTGGCTGTACGGGGGATCCCATCAGCGCCGAAGACCCAAAAATACCTATCCTGAGTCACTCCAGTCCAAATCACACGCTAGATATCCACACCCAAGCAAAGACAGCCCCTTTGGAGACTGCTAATTGGGAATTTACCAGGGATGAGTCCCCATGTGCTTTCTGGTCCCCTCAGGACACAGATGGTGAGTGTTTTGCTGAGTTACCTTGTGCATTTTCAGATGTTACTGTCCCCCATCCCCAGGTTTTGTCACCACAGGATGGTGAAACTCTCATCATCAGAGAGTTCCTGCCACTTCCATGGTTTTCCTGCATCCACAATCCGATGGTTTGACCTGAGCAATGACCCTCTGGGCTCTTCATGGGGCTGTGATTTCCAGCAGAAAGCAGGTGCCTGAGGAGCTGAGGAGTTGAGGCAGCCCAGCAGCTAGACCCCAGCATCCCTGCAGCATGCTTTTCAGGGCAACAAATGTCTGGGAATGACAAGTGTGAAAGTAAAAGCCCAATAGTGCCAAAAATACCCTGTCTGAGCCACAGCTTGAAGGAGTATTCCCCCTCATGAGGAAGCATAACAGCCAAGCTGAGCTGAAGAATGAGATGAGCTTTGAACAAGGACTCATTGGGGAATAAAACAGCATCAGTCGTTTCAAAATAAGATCAGGGTTATGAGTGTGATGAGACTTGAGACTGTGTGTGCCTTGTTCATGGGTGTACATCACCCTGCTGTGGCCACAGAGCAAGTAATCCCCAAGGATCCACTGGGAACCCACCTCCTGGCTTCCCTGGGGGTGAATTCTTCCCAATGGGGCATTTTTCTCTAAGCAGAGAAGAAAATCTTCATTTCATGTACATTTGAGCAAAGCAACCAGGACATTAGGAATAATTCATAAGCTTAATATGCAAATAGGTTTTAGTATGCAAATAGATAGAATTCACTCCTGTCTTCTTACAGTGAATACTGGCAGTGATGGTGATATCTTCACCCAGCTGAGGTCACCTGTGGCTTTCCACTTCTTTTCCAGTAGAAGAGACCCAGCTATGCTGAGTGCATGCCAGACAGAGTGGTGGATCTGCTGGGCTGGTCGCAGTACACCAAGGTTTCTCTTGGACTGGGAAGTCCAAAATGGGACATGGTCTCCAGACATGGTCTTGCAGTGGTCCCAGGTCCTGCTTTGCAGGTGTGCAGCCTGTCCCAGGATGTGACATCTGCCTTTGCTGAACTTCA
>NW_008665473.1:5727-10999 GCF_000695815.1 Acanthisitta chloris | reverse complement strand
CCTGCTGAATGGACTCCCTGCTCCCCAGTTTGATGTAATCCACAAAACATGAAAACTCACCATTGGCTCTGGGAATCCCCAAGACAAACTTTGGGGGCTGGGGAATGAAAGGAATAAAGCTCCTTGAGTGCTCCACACATATGGGGACACTTTGCTTGGCCATCTGCACCAGCTGTTGGCTGCTTTTGGGAGACAGAGGGGCATGGTGACACTTCACCCTTCCCAGGATGTATCCCAGGCCTGAGAAGTGGGACCCACTGGCACAGAATCTACCTGCAGCGTCCCTAAAACACTTTGCTGCTAATTAAAGGCTCCAATGTTGGTGTTTTGATGCCAAGCAGTTGCATAACACCTGGGGCTGTCCAGAGCTCCATGCTGCATCAAGGGCAGGGATGGAAATAGATCCACCAAATTCCAGCTCTCCACTCCCTGCCTCCCTCTTCACGGCCATGTCAGTGGCCTCCAGCCTGGCATGGGCACGGGAGGGATGAAGGGAGCTGCTGGATGCAAGAAAGAGGTCATCTCCCTCCTTAGAAAGGGGCAGGTGAGAGCAGAAGCACTGCTGGTCTCCCACCTTGTGGTGCCTTCAGGGGCGTCCCCAGCTCGATGTCCCCTGACACTCTCACATGGATCATCTAACTGAGCATGCAGATCCCTTTTCGCTCTGGTGGGAATTTCCATGCGGTGACTTAGCTTTCTCCACCCAAACAGGGTTATAAAAAGATACAGCTAGACCTGAGGTTCACCCAGCAAATTCCTCCAGCATGAAGGGTAGGTTTCCACGAGGGTCTCGGCTGAAGTTTCAGAGCCAGAGCCAACTCCAGCTGAGTCAAAGCTCCCTACCAGCTTGCCAGCTGGATGCCATGTGTGCCAGTTTTATGGGAAAGGCATCCAGCCAGAGGCATATGAGGCACTGCCCAGGTCAAGTGCTCCTCATCCCTGCACAAAATAGGGCATTGGTTATGTGAATGGAGTCAGAAGCCTCCTCTGTCAGACCAGCTTTCTCCATAGAGCATATATAATCCCAAAGATGATCATCTCAAGAATTCATGCTGCTCTATGGAAAAGTCCGTGGCTGGAAGGGCACTGTGAGTTCTCCTGGCTGTCCCTCAGCCTGGTGAGACAGGTGGTGAAGACCATCTTCTGGAGCTCCCAAAGGAGGGTGGCTCTACTGCAGCACCCAGGCTCAGGGTGGGCTTTCACCAACAGCTAAGCAAGGTCACCCAATGCCACTGACCAACACCAGCCTCAAAACTCTGAGGACATATCCCAAGATCCCTGGATCTAGCCGGTGAGACTGGCCTCTCCCAAGGCTTTGGCACAGCCCTGCATTGAGCTGCAGCCCTGCTCTGCAGAGATAATAATCCTCTTCACCTCAAGACAAAGATCTTGAGTTCTCCAGTTTTCAGGGAGCTGAATGTTTTCCAGAGCTTCCTGATCTCTCCTCTCTATGTGATGGTGTAACACACATTTCCCATGGGAACTGCTGTTTTTTCCCCCTGATTCCCAAGGGCAATGTGAAAGAGCAGCACTTGGTGCCTGAGAAGGACATTATGGAGCCAGATGTCCCTGGGGAGAACAGGTCACCCCAGTGGGCTGTGCCTCAGTTTCCCCAGCTATCAAAAGAGGATTAGCTCATTTCCAGGATGCCATGATGCTCAGGAATAAACATCACTGGTGCAGGACAAATCATCACATAGGCAGCAGCTTATCTGGGCTACTCCCAGCACTGCTCAGGAAGAGGAGATCTAGTGAAGTGTCACCTTCCCAGTTAGCCTGGTGACAGGCAGGGTCATCACGGAAACAGAGGTGTGGTGTGCTGGCTTTCCCTATGCCCAGAAATTACTCCAATTGCTGAGCCCTGGTTCTTCCAGTATCCCCATTTATCCAGAGAGTAAACACAGAGAGGACTTATAGGGAGACTCCGAATGCCACACCTGCCCAATGAGACCTGACACCCCCACATCAGGGTGGGAGGACAGGTGAAGCCCTTCCTTGAAATGACTTCCACTCTGGAAGGTGCTTCTAGGCTGGGATTTCTCCATCTGGGGAGGTGTTTGCAGGAGGATATCATAGCAGATTAGAGAAAACACCTTAAGCATTGTCCCCATCACCCTGTCTATGGAGCCTCAAGCCCACCCAAGAGCAAGGAACCCCCCCAAGGGTTTTCATTCATATTTTACACCTAGGGAAACTGAGACACAGGGATGCATCTGGGCCAGATGGTTCCCAGATGCTGTTCCTCTGTGAGCACTGGAGGATTTTGGGGTGCAGCTGGAATCTTGCATCTTCTCTTACTTTCTTGCCCAGCTTGTGCAGAGCAGGGGATGTCAATCTCCCTGTCTTTTCCCTCCTTGGACAACTGCCTTAATTACAGCTCCAGTGGAGGATCCCAGCTTTAACTCCAATAAGGAGCTAACCTTCTCCTGTTACAGGCCTGGGAGATTGCCTGGGATCGTTTCCCACAGCACAAGGTGATGAGACATCTGGGTTACTCTGTCCAGGCTCACATTGCAAACCCAGCACTGCCACTTGCCACCTGCTCAGCCACAAAAACATCGGAGTCCCATGGGTGACACCGATGCCAGCCTCCCAAAAAAAAATCTGCTATCCTCCATGGCTGGCCAGGGCCAAGGAAACTTAGCAGGAGCACCATAGCACCTGTTCACAGGTGATATGGAAGCCTTCTTCTGACCCCACTTTGGTGCATGGAGTAGTGATGGTGTGGGGAGCGGCAAACCTTCATCAGGGGCTAAAGACAGACCCAGAAGTTCAGCTCAGATGGTCAGCATGAGCATCTCATCATCCTGCTGCACAGCACCATGTTTTCTGAGTGTTTGGTGTCTCTGTCCAATGTGGAGGTCCAGCAAGAGACAAAAACAATTAGAAATGACATGTGGGCAGGATTGTCTGGCTCAGCAAGTCATGTAGCTACAAGGCAAAGAGCTCTGAGAAAGGCCAAGACCTTGGCCAAAAACCCTTTTGGAGGAAGGATTGGAGAAGAGCCCTTTGGAGTAACTGCTGATGCATTCAGCATTGCCTTCTCCCTGCTCTCCTGACCAGGCTCAGCCGGATCTGCGGGAAGGCTTGGCTGGCTCCCTATGTTTACACCCCTGAGCGATGCTATCAGGAGTTGTGGCTCTGCCTGTACTTGCAGGAGGTAAATCTGCATTCAGTGCAAAGGGTGGGGACTTTCCTCACTCTCAAAGACAATTTCAGAGGAGTTGTCTCAGTTTCTGCTTCTCCTCTGTACACAAAAGCAGGAGTCTGGTGACCACTTAACCTGATTTTTCCAGACTTGGAAGAGACACATTAATAGTCTCCTCCAGCTTGGGGCCAATAGTAGCCATGAGAACGGGGTGGGAGATGTCATTTCTTGCAGAGGCAACAGAAGATTTATTTTCCTCTGTTTGTTTTGTTTTATTAAATTTAATTTAGATATAACTTATTTGCTGTGCACATGCATTTGCTACCATGAAGGACCTGCTCTTCAAATGAGGCAGAAGGGGCACCGGAAGAGTGTGTTTGGTCTCAAATCAGTTTACTCAGCTCCAAAAGCATTAAGCCATCAGAAGAGCTCTGGTCATCCCATTTGCTGGAGATTGCAGTGGTGGCTCTTTGCACCCAAAGACCCTCAATATTGTCCATCACATGAGTTCCCCTCTGAATCCTCATAAATCATAGATTCCCATAATCATGGAATGGTTTGGATTGGAAGGGACCTTAAAGAACATTTCATTCCAAACCCCTGCCATGGGCAGAGACACCTTCCACTAGAACAGGTTGCTCCAAAGCGCATCCAACCTGGCCTTGAACACTCCCAGGGATGGGGCAGTCACAGCTTCTCTGGGCAACCTGTGCCAATGCCCCACCACCCTCACAGGGAAGATTTTTTTTTCCTAAGGCCTAATCTAAATATCTCCTCTTTTAATTTGAAACCATTCCATTTGGAATGCTGCATATGGCAGCATTCCCATCTCCTATCAACCTGTCATGGGACAAGGGACATCCCACACCCCTGCCCACCTATGTTGTGACACCCCACCACCTCCATGCACAAGTGCATCTGAAAGTGTACAAAAAACATAGATGTGGTACTTGGGGACATGGTTAGTGGTGACCTTGGCAGCTCTTGATTAATGGTTGGACTCGATGATCTTAGATGGCTTTTCCAACGTTATTGATTCTGTGATTTTATAATTCTAACTCCTCCAGTTATCACCTGCTGGGCAATTGTTCCCCACATAAAAGATGTCCCTGGCTTTATCCAGAAATCCCTCTCCCTGTGGATGCTCTTCCTATTTTTTCCCAGCCTAATCTTAAATCAATCCTAGCTGATCAAGGGTGGTCCCAAATGGAGGCATCACCACAAGGTTCTGAGGAAGGGATACTGTTTGATAAAGATGCTCTGAGCTCTCTGCTCTCCTCCTCCTGCTTTGGTTCCAGGATTCCTATTTCCACACAAAAAAAAAGGGCCCAAAATGCAAACTGCCCTCAAAACCAAACTTTTGGTCCATCACTCCACCCTGCAACCAAAACCATGTGTTAGAGGGAAGCAGCTGCTTCCAGTGAGGTGGGAATCACCTTCTATACCCAACACAGCTGCTCAGAGGGGTGTAAAATCCCTGAAACTGCTGAGTCTTGGGGGATGTCAGTGGCAGATCCAGGAGCTGTCAACTCCAGATCCTGCATGGTCTTGCAACCAAGTGTACCCCAAAAATGTGCCTGTGATGGATCCCACCTGCAAACCCCAAATGCTCCTGAATGCACATACAGCAAAAACCTGTCTGAACGGCTGGCAAAGCTCTGAGGTGAGACAGTGAGTGTGTGTGTGTGACTGTCTGAGCCTGCAAGGGACAGCTTGGACCCATTCCCAGTTTGGAGCATTCCTGTCTCTTTAGGGCTGATGTTCTCCAGATGTTTTGTATTGCAGCCTCATGTGGAAACCCACTGGCCCCAGGGCTGAATCCTGCTCAGCCCTCCACATTACACCCGGCAAAGAGGAGGAGGAGGGAGATTTTACATCACTCTATCCACATCATTTATTATATTTAAAGCACAAAGCAGCCCTGGGGAGAACCAACTCTGCACAGAAATGCCTATTCCTGTGCCTGCTCTTCCTTTTGGACTCCTTTTTCCCAAGGAAACACCACATGTGTGATCATCCCATCTCCACAAGCCCATCAAGTGCTGTTAAACAGAAAGATACAGATACAACCTCTGGCTCAGGAAGTTCCGAAGCAGCAAATTGCCGGAAACTGAGAGAATATAA
>NW_008665473.1:4060-5689 GCF_000695815.1 Acanthisitta chloris | reverse complement strand
AGCAGCTCCCTTTGGTGCCGGCCAGCAGACGGATACCAACAGAGGCAGACTGTGGCTCTGAGCCAGGAGGAGCTCTCATCTCACTGTGTGTGCATGTCCCTTGCCTGTATTGTCCATTTTCCAAGGATTTTGTGGAATGCAAGAACCCAGCTTTTCACTCTCTGCCTGTGTCTTCGAATGGGGGGGATGATGAGCTTGGTGCATTCCTAAGGGACAAGGGGGAATTTGGTTCCCCTTCTCCAGCTCTGGGCTCTAGTTTGGTCCCTGTAGTGGCAGTTCTAATGGCCCATCCCCACCAGGGACGTGGCAGGCCCCATGCCATGGGTTCAACAGCTTCAATGCAGTGGGGCTTCACATTCCCATGGATCAGTCATGGTGCAGCCAGTGCACACGGTGTCTTGGACAAACCGGTTTGACGTCCCTTTAGGAAACTTCCTCGTTTACTATTAATAGATTCTTCTTCTCTCCAAATACGTCTCTCCTTTGTTCTTTTCCCTCCTCATCCCTCCACAGTGCATATATCACTGAGGGTGAGAGAAGTCCTGCCCACTCCCCTCTGCAATCCGCCTGTGGGTGGAGCTGTATCCACCTGAGCCCACTTTTCCAACTCCCACCCATTCTCTGCTCTTCGTTGGTGGTCCATTCTTGTGCTAGTGCTGGCTTCTGCCCGGAGAAGGGCACTCAGCCTCGATGAGGGTCTTTTTCCTGGAGCAGGAGCATGCAGGCAGAGCTCAGTGGTGTTAATGGGGTGAGGGAGGGCCTGGCTGCCTGACGGAAATTCCCGAGTGCTTCCTTGCATCTCAGGAACCACCTGCATCCACCAGTAAACAGTCCCTTCTCTAGGAGAAGGCACTTGCAAAGTTTTCCTGTCCTCAGTGGTAGGAAAATCCCCACAGCAATCAGCTCTCCATCCTAACAGCACTGAGCCCAGCTCCAGGCTGTGCCAAACACCCCAAACTGCCAGGGGCTGGACATTCCCAGCAGGATCAGTCCCTGCCTGTAGCTCTGAGCCCCACAGCCATATCTCCCCCAGATGGAGCTTTCAGTATTGTCCAGTGATGTCTAGGTTATTAATTTGTCCCTGGCACATTTTTGGCATGGTCTGGAGCAGAGCAGGAGGACGAGGATGGACACACATGGATGCAGGTTGTGTAGTGCCACCTCCAAGCACCTGAAAACAGGCTCCAATCCAATTTAATTCTCAGCATGGATGCAAGCATTGACTACCTGAATTTCCTACTTGAGCTGGCAGGATACTGCACCACATCCAAGCCCCATGGCACATCATGGAAAGGAAGAGCCATGGGGTTTTGGTTGCCACCCAGAAGCAATACCTGTTCTGCTTGCTCAGTGGGGCGTGATGCTCAGAGCAGGATCACCCTGGGTGGGTGAAAGGACTGAGGAGGGAGGTGACAGGTGGGTCACCAAGCCCTGCCAAAGCAGCGTCGTTCCTTGACTCACAAAGTCATTCATGAGTCAAAGCTCCAGGATAAACCCTGCTAAAAGGAAGAGGAAGAGGGTGTGCTGCTCCACCCTGCTCAGATTTGGGCTGACCAGGGGCAAATCAAAGTCCTGCTGACACTGGAAGGGTGGAGAAGAAGTTTAAGAAAGCAGTCCTGCAGCCCAAAC
>NW_008665473.1:1073-4015 GCF_000695815.1 Acanthisitta chloris | reverse complement strand
GAGCAAGGGAGGTTTCCCACATCCCGTTATGGAGGCAGAGATGGGATGGGCACACTCTGCACGAGCCTGATATTTATAGAATCATAGAATCATTAAGGTTGGAAAAGACCTCTAAGATCATGGAGTCCAACCATCAATCAACAAGTGTCTTGGCTGGCCATGCTCCCTCATATCAGCTAGCAAAGCCAGAGACCTTAAGTGAAAGAAGGGATAAGAGGAGGCAAAAAATGGGGAGACCAAGCAGTCAGAGTGGATGAAGAAGGAAAAAGGGGTATAGTGAGGAGGTGGAGGAGGACACTTGGACTGTGAAGGTGTCCAGGACCTGATGGGCCCTGGGACCAAAGAAGGGGGTGGTCTACAGGAGCCCATCTAGTCCTCTGTCCACTAGGTCTCCTATCTGCAACATCTGTATGATTGGCATGGCCAGGCCAGTGAGGCTGTAGATCCCCTTGACCAGCAGAGACCAGATATGGGGATAGAGCAGAGAATCATAGGATCACTTAGGTTGGAAGAAGCCCCTAAGATCATTGAGTCCAACCACTAACCTAGCACTGCTAAGGCCACCACTAAGCCATGTCCCCAAGTGCCACATCCACTAGGCCACATCCGCAGGGCTTTTAAATCCCTCCAAGAATGGTGACTCCATCACTGCCCTGGCTAGTCTGTGCCAGGGCTGGACAACCCATTCCGGGAAGAAATTGTTCCCAATATCCAATCTAAACCTTCTCTGGGGCAACATTGTTTCCTCTTGTCCTGTCACTTGTTACTTAGGAGAAGAGACCAAGCCCCACTTGGCTACAGCCTCCTGTCAGGGAGTTGTAGAGACTGAAAAGGTCCCCACTGAACGTCCTTTTCTTTAGGCTCAGCCCCCACAGCTCCCTCAGCTGCTTCTCATCAGACTTGTGCTCCAGACCCGTCCCCAGTTCCATTCCTTTCTCTGGACATGCTCCAGCATCTCAATCTCTTTCTTTTGTGAAATGCAAGGACCCAGCTTGCATTTGAACACAGTGACAAGCTGGGCATCAGCATTTGCTTCCAGAGGACTTGAGAGTACCAAAAGTGCAGGTACATCACCCAACTCAGTTCTCTGTTTGGGATCATGCTGGTTCCACCACACCCATGGCATTCCTTGGGCTGCACAGGTGGATGTAGGTCTAACTCATCACAAGGAACACAATACTCTGCCACCACCTGCAAGCATGGCTGCAATGCCACTGGGAAAGAGCTCATCTCTGTTCCACAGCCATGATCCACCCAAGGCAGCCTTAGAGGAGTGGGAGATCCTGGCAGGCTGTGGGAAGTGGTGACTCAGGGCTGCTGCCACCACTCTAGCCTCCACCCACTTCTTGGGGACACAGGTCCCATCCCTGTGTTTGTCACCCTATTTGTCTTGGGGTGACAACAGACCTGCCATCGCATTCATGGTCCAGCACTACCATGGAGGAATGAGAGGAGAAAGGAGACATCTTCCACCTTCCCCATGGGACAGACCCACTCTCCCTTATCACCCCATCTCCGTAAGGTCCAGACATACAGCTGGGCTGGATCATAAGTGCTTTGGCTCATGACATAGGAAAAGCTGGATTTTCTCATACATACAGCAGGGTGTTATTAGCAGGAGCACACAGAGCAGGGAGAAAGTGAGCAGTGTGGTTCCCTCCACAGTCAGGGAAGGAATGAGAGCTTGGAGACATGTCCCTGCTCCCTCCGACCAGCTGGGGTTGGGTGCCCTCATCCCACATCATCACACTGCTGGCCCACAGGACTTTGCCCATCCAGCCTTCCCCTTCCACTAAGAGGACTTTCTTGGCCACATCCCCATGCAGTGCTTTCCAAAGGGAAACTGAAGCAGGGAGGACAGTGCAACACAGGAGCTGTTTCCTAAAACTGGCAGCAGATGCTGGGCATAAGGCACTGGCCTGGAGCCCTGTGCTGGCACTGAGTCCCAATAGACACCCTGCCTTGCCTATGTCCAGAGACAGGAGGTCACTGCCTGTGGGGACAGTTTGGGATAGTGTTTTTTTTTCACTCTTCCAGGGAAAAAGGCGGATGAGAAGCTGGAGATGCTCCAGCCATATGCTCTGTCACCCAGAACCCTCTGTGTGCTGGGCTCATCCCACAGCATGGGCAGCAGGTGAGGAGGATTCTGCCCCTCCACCCTGCTCAGGTGAGACCTCACCTGCAGTGCTGCCTCCAGCTCTGGGGCACCAACAGCAGAAGGATGGGTTGCTGCTGGAGCAAGTCCAGAGGAGGCCATGGAAATGCTGGAGCACCTCTGCTCTGAAACCAGGCTGGGAGAGCTGGGGGTGTTCAGCCTGGACCAGAGAAGGCTCTGGAGAGACCTTAGAGCCCCTTCCGGTGCCTAATGGATGGAGAAGGATTTTTCACAAGGTAGTGATAAGAGGAATGGCTTTAAACTTAAAGAGGGTAGACTTAGATTAGATATCAGAAAGAAATTCTTTACTGTAAGGGTGGTGACACTGAACAGGTTGCCCAGAGAAGTTGTGAATGCCTCATCCCTGAAGTGTTGAATGCCAGGTTGGATGGAGCTTTGAGCAACCTGGTCCAGTGGAAGGTGTCCTTGTTCACAGCAGGAGGTTGGAATAAGATATCTTTTAAGGTCCCTTCCCACCCAAACAATTCCGTGACGCTGTGCCAAGGACAAGGCTGTATGCTGGCCTGCGGCACTTCCCTCCCCTCCATCTTCGACTCCGGAGGTGCCCAGGGCTGGCCAGCGTGGGAGGAACATGGGATCAAGCAGAACTTGATCTCCGAGTGCATTTGCTTCCCAAATCCACCCTGTCCGCTGCCGGCAGTAGGGCGCCGTGGGGCGCCGTTTCTTCCCAGCACCAAGACTCCCAGCTACAGGCAGCTCGAGCACGTTCAGGCAAATCCCTCCCATGCGGAGCGGGGATTCCCACCGCGGGAATAAGGCTTCACCC
>NW_008665473.1:316-1023 GCF_000695815.1 Acanthisitta chloris | reverse complement strand
GGGCCAGGGCCGGCAATCCCTCCCACGACACGGCCTCGGGCCCCCACGGCTCCCGCCGGGAGCGCGGGATGCTCATCCCAGCGTCCGCGCTGTCACAGCGCCGGGACCGCCGCGTCCAGCCCTCCGCAGAGCCTGGAGGGGGAAGGAAGGAGCAGGAGGATCAGCTTTGCTTGAGAACGTCCTCGGACCAGCGGGAGCTCGTCCCGACGGGTGACACTGGGTGATGTCATTCCTCCCACAAGTGATGTCATGTCCCTGGGACCAGGGATGTGGACAGCCGGCGGGGCACGGGGGCTGGCCGCGATGAACAGCGTGGGACAGTGCCCACTCACACCCTTTCTGACGCCACCCCCTGTCCCCTCTGTGTCACCCCTCCTGGCCCCACCGTCACTATCTCCCCATCATCTGCCTTGTCACCACCATCACCCTGTCCCCACTGCCATGCCCTGTCCCCATCTGCACTCACTGCCACCCCTGTCCCGTCCTGTCACCTCATGTCTACAATGTCACCTACTGTCCCCACAGCCCCCATCCCTGCAGTCACCTCCTGTACTCCTCACACCCCATGTCTCCAGTGTTCCCACATCCCCATAGCTCCTGTTCCCAAAGTCACCTCCTGTCTCCACAGCCCTTGTTCCCACAGTCACTCCATGTTCCCGCTACATCACGCCCTGTCCCCCGTGCCACCCTGTCCCCTCTGCCACATC
>NW_008665473.1:0-301 GCF_000695815.1 Acanthisitta chloris | reverse complement strand
CCACATCCCATCCCCATATCATCTCCCTGTCCCACTCCCCACCTCCCAAATGTCTCCCCTGTCCCCACAGTTAAGTCCCCACTACATCACACCCCTGTTCCCAGTGCCACTCTCTCCCCAGCATGCCTGTATGTGCCCGATATCCCCTCATGTCCTCACAGTCACTCCCTGATTCCTGTCACCACCCCGACACCTCCCCCTGACCCACACCATGCCCCTGTCACCCTGTGTCACCCCCTCCCCTGTCACCTCCCCCATTCCATCCTGTCCTCGTGTGACCCCATGTCACCTCCTTCTGTCA
>NW_008665472.1:55557-59376 GCF_000695815.1 Acanthisitta chloris | reverse complement strand
ATATACAGACAATAAAAAAATTTTCCTCTGTATTAGACTGAGAGATTTATGGAGGAATGATATAGGCATAACGAGGAGCTTGAAGAAACTCAGTTTCATATTAGGTAATTCCCAGGGAAAAGGAAAACACGTCTCCCTGTCAGCCTTCAGCACTGTAACAGGCCTCGCCCACCACGGACTGAAGTCCCAACTGGCTCTTCCACTGGATATTTGCTACATGGTTCTTGAAATCAGGAGGGTGTCCCCACAGCAGGGTCGTCTCTGCCTTGCTGACAGCAATGGCCCAAGTCCAGGACAGCCATGGGCCAGGGGAGGTTATTGCACTTGGCCGAGGATGCGCATGTTCAAAGCACATTGTGCATTTCCATAACTCCTATGGAAGAACAAGACATTTTGGATGTGCATAATTTATCAAAAATAATAGAGATGGGAAGTGACCGATTGTACGGAGATCCCTGATCACCGCCAAGCGCTGGAGCAAACTGGCTGGGTGTGACAACTGGTCTCACTCCAGGCACCATGAGGCTGATGCCATGACCTCCCTCTCCAGCCGGAGTGGGTGTGATGGGGAGAGGCACTGGGACCTGGCAGGACCTGCTCTCCCCTCATGCATGAAGTGCAGTGGGTAGCAGGTAAGGGCAATGCAATGTGTAACCCTGCATTTTTCTCCTTGCTCTGTTCTGGAGGGTAGGTGACTGCAGTGAAATCCCAATTAAGGCAGTCTGATTGATTATGTCTAATAGCTAGACTGGAAGGAGGAGGAGGGGAATCTTGGGGTGGGAAGGAACGCAATTAGGAATATTTTACCATTCACCTGGAAGTGAAAAAACCCTAATCCAAAATTCCCAACTCCAAATAAATAACCATCACACAGTGCTAAATGATGCTTCTTCTGGCAGTCAGTCTGGTGAAGACAGGAAAAGAATCCCAATGCCCTGGCAAGGAGGACAGCCCCTGCCTGGGGCAAGTCTTGGCTCATAGACAAAGCTCTTCTGGGGTTCCTCTCTGATGGTCATGGTGAAAGGAAATAGGAGAGGGTTTGGGCTGAGCCTTGGAGACATGAACCTCTGGAGAATGGCGTGAAAGAGGTCTCCCCTCAGCTGCTAGCCCAACTTCTGTCTTGCAATGGTCAAGGATCAATCTGTGTTCCTTGCAGGGTCTCTAGCATGGATACAGCCATCCAGCAGAGGAAGGGAAACAGAATAATTAGATTGGAAAAGACCTTTAAGATCATTGAGTCCAACTGTTCCCCCAGCACTGCCAAGTCCAGTACTAAACCATGTCCCTAAGTGCCACAACTACGTGTCTTTAAATACCTCCAGGGATGGTGACTCTACCACTTCCCCAGGCAGCCTGTTCCAATGCCTGATCACCCTTTCAGTGAAGAAATTTTTCCTTCCCTACCTCCACTGCCCTTCTCTGGACATGTTCCAGCACCTCAATGTCCTTCTTGTCATGAGGAGCTCAAAACTGAACACAGGATTTGAGTTGCCTCCCTAATGCACAGTATAGGGGGACAATCACTGCCCTGGTCCTGTTGGCCACGCTATTTCTGGTACAGGTCAGGATGCCATTGGCATTCTTGGCCATGTGGGCACACTGCTGGATCCTGTTCAGCTGCTGTTCAACCAGCACCCCCAGGTCCTTTCCTGCCAGGCAGCTTTCCAGCCATTCTGCCCCCAGCCTGGAGTACTGCAGGAGGTTGTTGTGACACACGTGCAGGACCAGGCACTTGGTCTTGTTGACCCTCATACAGTTCATCTCTGCCCAGATCCCTCTGCAGAACCTTCCTACCCTCCACCAGATTGACCCTTCCACCCAGCTTGGTGTCACCTGCAAACTGACTGAGGGTGCCCTTGATCCCCTCATTCAGATCATTGTTAAAGATGTTACACAGGACTGTCCCCAACACTGAGTCCTGAGGAACACCACTTGTGCCTGGCCCCAGCTGGATGTAGCTCCATTCACCACTACTCTCTGGGCCCAGACATTCAGTTATTTTTTTACCCAGTGAACAGTCCAAGCCATGGGCAGCCAAGTTTCTCCAGGAGAATGCTGTGGGACACAGTGTCAAAGGCTTTACTAAAACTAGGTAGACAAAATCCACAGCCTTTCCCTCATCCACTAACTGAGTCACCCTGTCATAGAAGGAGACCAGGTTGGTCAAGCAGCACCTGCCTTTCCCAAACCCATGCTGGCTGGGCCTGATCCTTGGTGTCCCATACATGTCCTATGATGGCTCCATAACCTTTCCAGTACTGAGGCCAGACTGACAGGCCTCAGTTCCCTGGATCCACCCTACTTACAGGCATTAAGCCCTTGCCTTTAGCACAGGCAGTACCTGTGCTCAGGACCAGAGCACTGGTGCCTAAGCTGTGTGAGTAGAGCCTAATAGGGTGAGCTAGCTCTGTCTCAGGATTTTGGCATCCTGCCCATGCTTGGACTACTTCCCATGCCTTAGCACAGAAGTAGGGACTTGCACCCCAGAGATCCCTTTTGCTGCTAATTATGTTGTGTTTGTGGGCCAGGAAGATCCTGGAGGCAGAAGAACTCTTTACGTGGCAAGACACTGTTTTGGCTCCAGACTGCCCAAGTGAAGCCAGGAGATGTCAGCTCACCTCCTGCTAACTCATGGGCTCACTACAAACTGTGACAAAAGTCTTTGCACAAGTGAGGCCCAGAACCCCATGGAACCAAACTACTGTGGAGATAGGGTGACTGTGCCTGCCAAATACTGTCACCAACAAGACAGCGTGGGAGAACAAGCAGAGAAGCTGCTTGAGCCCCTTGATGAGCTGGTTGCACAGCTTGTGACAGGGCATGAATTTACCCTTCAAAACCACCACCAACACAACCATCCATTCTGCAGAGACCAAAGAGTGTCTTGGCTACCGCAAACCCTGGTGACATGGGCCTGTACACACGCATCCTCACCAGACCTAAGAGATTTGAGAACTGCTAGCACAGGCCTGGCACACGCTGGCTTGGTCTTCATAGCTGGCTTACTTATTGATCAGTGTCTTTAGGGAGCGTGTGAGAGTGCTCATGACAGTGGCAACCGTGGCTGATTGGCGGGCAAGTTGCTCCACAGTCTGCTGGTGGGTCAGCATTCTGGCCGTGGATTCCTCCGCAGCCTTCAGGAGGAAAGTGTAGTTTCTCACCACTTCCTCCACCTTCGACAGCAGCTCTTGGCGCTGGGACTCCGAGCGCACGACATACACCAGCCTCACAAAGGTTTCAATGAGGCTGCTTAGCACCTGGAAGCTGCTTGTGATGGCGGAGAGCATGTGGGTAGGGCTCTTGTCGACGGCTGCGACCCGGCGACAGGATGCCCGAAACTCCTTGAACTTGAGGGCGAGTTCTTGCTTGTACTCAGCCAGTTGGGAGATGTAGGGTTTGCAGTCCCGGACATCGGGGCTCAGCACACACTGCCTCAGGATAGTTAGGAGCTCGTTGGTGTCCAGTTGCACTTGCAGAAACCCATTGGGAAAGCTGTACGCATGGCCTCGAAGAGTGTTGATCTTTGCCAAGCTCCCCTCAAAACTGGAGCTCCTTAAATCTATTTCCTGGGTCTGACTCTCATTAGGACTGCTGCAGGCTGTTGCATCTAGGACCTGAAGAGTCCTGCTCATGACTGGGACCATCTGATTGTCCAGCTTCATTCCCGGGAGTATCTGCATGGGGATGGAATAGGACAGCTCATCCTTCTCACTCCCATCATCTGCAACGTCACATTTCCTGTAGTAGAAGCAGTACCGGATAGAGCAGCACTTCTCATCCTCCATGTCTTCATCCCGGAGCTCAGCAGGACTTGGATAC
>NW_008665472.1:49421-55532 GCF_000695815.1 Acanthisitta chloris | reverse complement strand
TTCTGGTTCTTCTTGTCCTGTGCTATCTGGACATAGGAGGGGTTAGCCACTCCAGAGGCTTCCTGGATTTTGCTCTTTAGAACAGGACAAAGGATGCTGGGCTCAGGCTCTTTCAGGGGGCCTTTCTGCTTGGTTGTATAGATGTTCTGGTAGATGTCAGAGGACAAGGATGTCCTATCAGTCTTATCTATTTCACTGACACTGTAGCGACGCAAGAGCTTCCTGTAGTGCGGCGCACCCATGCACTCCCCTCGGGAAGTGCACGTTGTCAGACAGGACACGCTGTTCTCTGGATCTGACCGGTAGTCTCTGGACTCCAAACTTGTGGATCGTATCCGTTTGCCTTTGGAAGGGCTGCTCATGCTTGTCAACCTAATGGCTTCTACCTGCTGCTGGTCATCTGCAACTTTATCCCTCCCTTGCCTCTCCAGTTCTGGTATCACCAACTGGTTAGGGGGTGGCCTCATTCCCCTGCAAATCCGCTTGCAGTCACAGCTGCGCCTTTGTTCCCTGGACATCCCTGGGACCTTTTGCACAGGACTGCTCCTTAGCTGGCAGCTGCAGCGCCCAGGAGCAGGTGGGTGCAGATACTCCTGTGGTGGCAGGTCACCTTTACTCTTTGGCTTGAGCAGTTCTTCCAGGAATTCCAGCTCATACTGTTTCACTTTCTGCAGCTGAGCCTGACGCTCATCTGTCTCCTTCTTCAGCCGGGTTGGAAATGTTGCAGAGAACAGGTTCCTGAACCTGAAGGGAGCTTTTGGGGCTTTGGGTTTAGCTGGGACATCAGCATCTTGTTGGGTCACCTCCAGTACTTTTTCTACTTTTTTGGAAGGCACAGTGCTAATCTGTAGGCTTTCAGATCTGGGCATCAGTTGGATTGGCCCTTTGGGTTCCTCACTGGTGCTCCTGAAAGTGCTACCAGATGATGGAGAGTGCACATTGGTGCTCTCAGCTTTTAAGATTTTGGCGGAACTTTCCTGTTGCGTTTTCTGTCCTTGGTTTGAAGGAGCTATGTGTTTTTGAAAGATGAGGCTTGCAGCTTCCCCACCTGCCTTCTGACCCATCTCTCTGCTTGCAGCTTTTCCTGGAGCATCTCTACTCACTTTTTGCTGGTAGCTTTTAGAGGCAAAAGTCTTATTGGACATCATTTCCTCACCTGGTGAGGCGAGGTGGAAAGCTTCAACCTGACTGCTATGAGCTTCTTTAGGACTTGGAGAAACTTCACAGTGCTGCTGTGGGGAGAGTTGCTGCTGCTGCTGCTGACAGTTGCATAATGTCTCTGCAGTTTGTGTACCTCCTTTAAGTGTCAAAGGCTTGCTGCTGGCTGCTGCACGGCTGCTGGTACCATTCATGTTCTTGTCTTCTTTTAAGGCTGATACCACTTGGGGAGCTGAGGCTTTTGCATTTGCCACTTGCTGCAAAGCAGCTGAAATGATGGCTGGAGTTACACTGCTTTTTTGATCCAGGAGCTTGGAGCTTGGCTGCACCTCTTTGGGCATCTTCTCTTGTAGATCCTGTGTCTGCTCCCTGCTTGGGGCTGCCATGGCATGCAGAGATACCTCAAAGGCAGCTTTTGTGTGGCCTGCACCTTTGCATTCAGAGCTTGGTACTGAAGCCGCCTTGCTCTGCTCATTAAGCTGTGGGGTCAGTCCTGGCTGGACAGCTGAGGTGTAGCTGTGCTCAGCATGCTCCTGCTCCTGTTTGCTCTTGCAGTTGGCAATGCTGGAACTTTGGGGAGAGAAAGTTGGCTTCAATGAAGGGCTCGGCTCCTGGTGGCTGACAGGGTAGGGCGAGGTGAGAACAGCCTGGGCAGCACAGCTCTGGATTCGGAAAGGCAAGTCCTTTCTGGCCAGGAGGTTTTCTTTGTTGATGTGTTGAGTGAGGAAGTAGGCAGCATTCTGATGCTGCTTCATAGCAGAGACCATCTCCGAGACATCGGTTAGCTCTGAGGAGTTTGTTTCATGGCCAGAGTCCAACGATGACTCAGGAGTGATGGCAGCCAGGACAATAAGACCTGAGGAGGGACACAAAGAAAACCCCACAGCAACTCTCACACCACGCTGTTATGTGGAGGAGAGGGGAACTCCATGTGGCAGAAGGGTCCCAGGAATGCAGGACACATCATCCCACTGGATAAACTTTCATGACTTCCCACAACTAAGAGTTAATGCTATTAAGTGAGATCATTTGTCAGCACTGAGCTGGTTTGCTAGAACTCCTGGCTGGGTAAAAGGTCCTGGGAAGCTTTCCAGTGTTAATGGTAGCAGAGCTACAAGAAGGAAAATTGGGCAACAGCTATTCTGCCTTAGTGAGTAAGGCAACCAAGGCAGGGAGAGGGATGAAAGACTGTGCTGCCAGCAGGCTGGTTCCAGAGTCACCCATTTAACAGCAGGTTTGCCCTGTGAAGGGCTCACACACTGCAAAACCTGGGTGGGAACTTGTGAAGACTGATGGACAAAGGTACCAGCTAAGTGGGGTCACAGCAGGGAGGAACTCATGCTCACAGCACTGGTTTGTTAGTGACTCACTCCAGCATTGTAGCATGTGGATCACGGCAGATATGGGACAGCCAAGAGACTCCTTCAGCCACTGTCAGGGAGAGGAGTCCTACCTTAGCTTCTTAGAAATCTTCTGAGCAGCAGTTTGGCTGCTCCTGCCAGAGCCTGTTGCCACAACTTAGTTCTTACTAGAAGCTGCTTCACAGTCACTTATAGGATGGGAGAAGGAAACTAAAGGGAAGGATGTACAACAGGAAGGAAAGGCTATAGGGGAAAAAGAGAGTCACAGCCACTGAAATACCTGCTGTCTGCTGTGGTGGGGGATGTGGACAGTCCTCTGAAGCAGCCAGGGCTTCCAGCGCCTGCAGGGTGGACACCAGGGCATCATCCAGCTCTTGGGCATGGTCTCGGACTGTCCGTGGCTGCACGTTGTCTATCAGCGTGACTGGGATCTCATCGTAGAGGATGCCACAGAGGTGCCGGCCCTGCTCCTGGCTCTGGGCAGCCGCTCGGCGCTTGGGGTCATCCTCGTCAGAGCTGTTGTCTCGGAAGCCAGGAGGGGGAGCGGCGATGGCAGGGAGCAGGGACGTTGTCTCATCTTCTTCCTCATCATTCCCGGGAGGGGGAAGCGACATCAAGTCCACCATGTTGTCCCGGGTGCTGCCAGGCTTGCCCCCCATGCATGAGGCCAGCCGGCTCTTGATTTTGGCTTGGCAGGACTCACAGTAGAAGTGTGAGGCGTCGCTCCGCAGGTGGGTGTCTATGGTGTGTGCCCTGGCCCTGCTTGTGTGCCTGTCTTGGTCAAGGCCATCTGGGTCGTACTCGTTAGCTGCCCCGTTGTAGCCTTGGCCAGAGCTTTTGGAAGTGGGATCAGATTTGGTCCTGGGACGAGTTTCCTCAAAAAAGATCAGGTTTTCATTGATATCCGTTGCGCTCTCTCTTTCCTTCCTCTGCTCTCGCATGTGCAGGTAGCAAAAGCGGATGAGCTCCGAGTCCGAAGCCCTGGTGGCAGGAGCCCCGGGTGCTCCAGGGACAGTGGCAGAGCCACCCACCAACCCGTTCTCTTTCTTTCCTGCATGCCCTGCCACAGCAGGCCGGTGGAGGTTGTGTGCGTTGATGTAATCTAAACCAAAACCACAACACACACATTAGCAGCAGCACTCAGAAGAAGGAAAAACAGCATGGGGAAGCTCCTGCTCACCCTGGAGAAGCACCTGTGTGCTCTCTGCCCTTCAGCCCTCAGCACGCTGGACTGCAGTGGGACACGTGGGTTTCCTGTGGCACAGTCAGGCCACCTGGATGGTCCTTTGGAAAACCTGCTGGGCCTATCTGCCAGGAACGAGGGTTTAAGAAACGTCCTGCACACAGAGACCAGAGAATCATGAAATGGGTTGGGTTGGAAGGGACCTTTAAAGGCCATTTGGTCCACCCCACTTTGCAATGAACAGGGATATCTTCAACTAGATCAGGTTGCTCAGAGCCCTGTCCAACCTGACCTTGAATGTTTTCAGGGATGAGGCATCAACCACTTCTCTGGGCAACCTGTGCCTGTGACTTACCACCCTCATAATAAAAACCTTCCTCCTTGTATCTGGTCTGAATCTACCCACTTATAATTTAAAACCATCGCCCCTTGTCCTATGGCTATAGGACCTATTAAAAAGTCTCCCTGGAGCCTTATTTTCTCAAGGCTAAAAGCCACAACTCTCTCAGCCTGTCCTCCTTGTTTGCATCCCTTGCCAAGTATAGCTCCATCCGCACCTTAGCCTTCCTGACCTCATCCCCACACAACTAGGCAGTGTCCCTAAATTCATTCCAGGCTGCTTGTCCCTGCTTCCACTGTCTGTGCATTTCCTTCTAGCTCTTAATTTACCAGAAGGTCTTGACTCATACATGCTGGTCTCTTGCCTTCCTTTCCAGATTTCTTACACCTGAGGGTTGAGAGCCCTTGTGCTCTAAGGAAAGCATCCTGAAAGATCTGCCAGTGCTGTTTGGCTCCTTTGTCCCAGAGGGCAGTGTTCCAGGGGGTACCATTGACTAACTCCTTGGACAGATCATGGGCTGAAAGGGATTCCAGGTGGTGAGCGTGCTTGTACCCCACCTCAGAGTCGTGAAACTTCACAAATGCATGTGACATGCAGGGGAGCACATTCCCCTGTGTGGTTTTGTATGCACCACACTTGCCTTGGCCTCTCTAGAGGAAAGGGTTAAGCCTTGAGGGGTATCACACTGTTCTTTCATCTCTATCTCCCAGCTCATCTCTTTTCTAGAGTAACCACAGCAAATTCCTTTAACATTTCCTAACAGGTCTGTTTCCTAAATGTCTCAGCTTTCTTACCGCTCCAGGCAGGATTCTATCTATGTTAGCTTCTTGGGAAAATGTCTTGTATCTGTGCTGTCTGCCAGCAGCAGGAAACAAGATCTCAGTAGCTTGCTGGGGGTAGAGCCAGAGGAGGGCTGGCCAGCACAGCTGACAGTGAGACACACAGGGATGCAGGTGGCCCATCACTGATCCACCAGCCATATCCAGAGGGCAAAGGAGCAGCCTGGCTGCACGCACCAACAAGGACCTTCAGCCTCAGTCCGCCAGCTCACATGCTGTGTAGCAAGAAGGAATTGTCACCATTTAACATTGGCCAGACCAAGCAATGTTCCTCTGGCGACTGCTAAATGTGGTGCAATATTGCCTTCTGGGGAGGCATCCAATGTAGTTTGGCTGAGTTTAAGTGACAGACACACCCCCAGCCCCTTGTCCCTCACTGCCCACGATCCATGCGTTATTTCTGGCTGGCTGACAGCTATTGGATCAGGGTGGCTCTGAAAAAACCCACTGCTCTTGCCATTAAGCATCTCCCTGTGACAGCCGCCCCTTGCTCCCGTGTGCAAGGCAAGTGGCTGAAATACTGCTTGAATTTCTGGCCAGTAGTCCAGCCCTCAGGAGGGGCATCTGTCTGCATTACAGCTTGAATTGTACAGCTGTACTGAGAACGGCTGCTGGGGGATGCAGGCTCTGTCTTACCAAGGATAAATTAAATCAAATAAATCCTAATTAAATTCATTAGCTCAACAAATTGGACAATTTGTCTCCCCAAACACACATTTGTATTATACTGTTCATCACCTGCAATGCTGAAATCCCAATCAAAACAATATCTCTTTCATTTGTGGTCATGCCAGTGCTCAGAAATTACAGCTGTGTGAGGGAGCACAAGGCTGCCACAGCTGAGGACGTGTGGGCAGCATGGACTGAGGCAGAGGGTTTCCCAAACCCAGATACCTCCAATGGGTCATGCTAGCAGACTGTCCCATTTGGACAGCCTTGCTGGTTGCCCATGCCAAGCCAGGGTCAATTGCTGAATGGTGCCCAAACCCTAAAGTCCATAATCTCGCTGCTGGATGCTTTGGGGGAAAAGTTCCTGACAAAGAGCTGAGAGAGCAACTAAGGGCACAGAGCTGCTTGGCCGACAATGGCTGCTGGTGAGAGTGGAAGGAAGAAGGGGCAGGGAGGTGAATCACCTGCATAGCTCCAGCATGGCACAACAGAGGGCAAGGCTCTGGCATATGGCTCCGCAGGGAAATGCAGAGAGATGGATCTGACTGACAACAGTCGGAC
>NW_008665472.1:47740-49393 GCF_000695815.1 Acanthisitta chloris | reverse complement strand
GGAGGTTTTAATGGGCCTCAGGGAAGATGGATTTGTTCCTTTTATAGGTAAAAGCATGGGCCAAGGCTTGATTTTACATTTAAGATTCTGGCACAGTCTGCCTGCAGCCTGGGAAGTCAACGTCTGGGATAACTTGATTCATCTTAGTGAGACTTTCTTATAATTCCTGCAAGTATGTACTAACAATCAGCAGCTCCTGATCCCTGTGATCTGCCCAGCTCCTGACAGCTCAGCCTACAGGCCCTATGGAGACCAGAACTGTGAGCAGACTGTTTTCTCAATACACACTAAATTCACCCTTCTGAACCATGCCTGAGTGGCTGGACTGAGTGTACTGGGTCTGCAGAGAAGCTGCTCAACTCCACTGGTCACAGAGGTTTTCATTGCACCCCTGAGGACAGACCAGGCCATCCATATTGGGGATGACTCAGATCCACTGCTCCATCACTGTCCTACCCACACCGTGAGTCCCCCTCACACTCACTCCTGTCCCTGCAAAGTGACATTGGTTTCCTGAGACTGTCAAAAAAAGGGCAAGATCTACTACCCTTTTTGGTTTAAGTTTGGACCATGCTCCTGAAGCAAAATTTTCCCAAGAAAAAATCCTGGCTATTATCACTGTTGCTAGAGTATAGAAAAACACCACTTGCATGCTCTGAGATATCCCCTGAGAGACCAGTAACTGTGGGTGCTACCGGCCTCCTTCCAAGCCCTTGGGTATCTTCTGGGACGCTCACTGCTTCCCACCTCATTCTTCTCACTCCCCACAGCCATGTGCCCCATGTGTCCCAGTAGCCCATGTCAGGATGATATGAGCCAGGGAAGGATCACTCTGATGTCAAGTTGGAAACAGCCTTCGCTCACAGCCAAGTGTGACTAAATATGTTTCTGTAGGGCACCCAGAGCAGAGAGCACAGTGACAGCTGCCAATCAGAGGCACATGGGAAGAAAGGAAAGGAAACTGTGCTTATACTTACACCGACATCACCTGACAGGCCTTTCCCTGGATTCACTGAAGTTGCTGCAGATTCTTTCCTGATGCTTCTTGTGAGTGTGTCCTCCTACATGTGCTAAGTCCATGTCCCAGTGCCTTCCTCAAAGGCATCGAATCCTATCCTAAGGACCCCTACACTCCTCCCACCTCCATAAGCTAGTCCCATCTTGAGGAAGGAGTTTTGACACTGACAGCTAAACTGAAAACTGAAGACTTGTCACAGCTCTGTGAAGCTGCAGTGTCACTTGGGAGGTCTTGGGGCAACCTTCCAGGCACAGCTGGGTTGGTATTTTGCCCATCTCCAGCCACTGATCCTGCGTTTTATATTTTCCTATATAAAATATACTTGATGTGAACACCTGCATGGAACAGCAGCATGTAGTTCACAGTTGGCTCTTTTTTGAAATCACTCTTGAGAATCACTGATCTTTCCTGAGGGTGACTCACACCTGCAATCCATCCTCAAGGAACAGCATTGGTGCCTGTCAGAACACATTCTGACTTTAGCTGTTCTGGTCCCCTGCTGTGCTCAAACCAGCATTCTGCTCCCTGCATCAGGCTGGGTGCCTGAAAAGCTGGGACAACCAAAGCTGCCTTCCTGGTTTAGGAACTAAGCAGAGCAGTGTGCTTGCAGAGCTGCCCGTGCAGCTCAAACCCCC
>NW_008665472.1:34119-47727 GCF_000695815.1 Acanthisitta chloris | reverse complement strand
AATGCAGTCCGCTTAGCACATATGCTCACGTTGGTCTCTGGAGCTGGGATGCCAGCCAAGGCGTGTGTGCTGTATCCCTGCGGCAGTGCACAGGCTGTTCTGTGAGGACCCAGTGTTTAGCTGGCAGCACTACAGGTCTCCTCAAACTGGATCTGCTCCAGGAGTTGCCAAAATACTCACAGTGAGCGTTTAGAGCCTGAGCTGACACCACAAGTCAGAGATTATCCAAAATATGGTGTTGTTTCCCTACTCCTTGCTTCTGGTTCAAAGGGAGTCTGCTGGGTCTCAGGGTGAATGGGGGCAGAGGGAGGTGTCAGAGAAACCCTTCACCTTCCTAATGCTGCAGAGGCCTGGGTGGAGGGAGGATGAAGAGGAGGAGACTGGGGAAGGGGCTCGCACAGAAAGCAGAGGCTGAAACGTACCTGCCTTGATAATCTGAGGTGGAGGTGGCTGGCCGGGGGCCCTGGACAATATCATCTTCTTGGAGTCCACTAGGAGACGGCAGTAGCCCGCAATGAGACAGGCAAAGTTGGTGGCTTCAGGCCACTCCATCAGCAACACCAGCGGCTGGAAGGCAAGAGAGGCAAAGTGCATGAGGGCCACGAGGCTCAGCTGGCAGGGGCTGTGCTGGGGTCCTGCACTGATGGAAGTGGTGAGCTGGCTGGAGCTTTTAGCACTTGCACAGGAAAAAATGGCCAGGTGCACATCCTTGCTCCAGTGCACCAAACAAATGGCTGCACACAAGAAAGCATCTTGCTGCAGCTGTGATTCCCACTTGTTTATTCTCCTAAGGATGAGGAAAGAGATGGAGCCCAGCCGGGCACAGACTTTGAGTGGCAGGGCCCCTATGCAACTGCCTTCTGATCTGCATGTCAATGCTCTAAGCCTACCTGCAAGCACCACTTTAACCATCAGGACCTCAGGAGCTCAGGGAGTTTGTGGAGTCTCCAGCTGCCAGAACCTCTGTTTCGTTGCAAATACCATGTCTCCCTCCCATAAACTAAGACATCTGCTTCAAGCAATATGCCAAAGGGGCCAAACCCCATTACAAGCTCCCCCAGCTACCACTCTGTGCCTGTGGATCTTATTTAAATCTAACCCTTTGGAAAATTAAATTTGTGCTTAGGA
Organism: Acanthisitta chloris; assembly: GCF_000695815.1. Classification (NCBI taxonomy): domain Eukaryota; kingdom Metazoa; phylum Chordata; class Aves; order Passeriformes; family Acanthisittidae; genus Acanthisitta; species Acanthisitta chloris. The sequence continues at coordinate 46,599 of NW_008665472.1, read as the reverse complement.
GCAGATGGTGCCTTCTCTTTTAGGAGAGCATTTATTTGCGTGCTAAAAAAGATATTTGCTTTGAAGAAAAATAAAAATCAGACACGATCTGTGTGACACATATAACCTCATGGCAACAATCTAGCAGCAGACAGTGTGACTCCTCAACTCTCAGCTTGTCCTAAGGAGAAGGTTAGCTAACCCAGGGAAGCTGTTGGGATGGGATTCACTCCTACCCATCCAGTGAGATCCTGTGCACTGCTGGGACCCAGCTGGACAGAGCAGCCTATGCTAACATGGCTCAGTTGATGGTCCACACTCAGTCTGAGCCCCCAGTACTGCTCAAGGTGGACCCAAGATGGAAAAAAGCCTGACAGTGCCTTCAACTACTATGGCAAGGCAGCTCCTGTCCTCATCTACCCCTTGCACAAAGCACCCCTACCTAAAGGACCTTTGTACCCAGGTACAGGGCTTATCTGAGGCAACTGGGGGATGTTTAGCTGCTGCTGTGTCTCAGGCTGCCTGTCCTGTCATGCTCAGTCTCTTGCACACTCCAGGACTCAGAAGAACTCATTTACCACATTCAAGGCACACCAAACCTGTTTTAAAACCCACTTAAGCCTACGCAGTGTGAAAGGCATTAAAACTGTTTTGGTTTTCTTGTTTTATAACCATGGGAGGTTCCTGATACCCACTGGCCGGTTCTGTGCTCTGCCAAATTCTTGCCTTTCTAAGCCACCAAGCTGCTTCTGCCAAAGGAAGACCTGCCTTATACCAGCACATCACGCTCTGGACCACACAGTGCAATAAACTTTGGTATGAAGCCATCATCCCTGGGCAGACCTGCATGTGATCCCCAAACCATGCCAGCCCCTGGCAGGGGCAGATTTCGCCTAGGGCCAGGGTAAAGAAGGTCCCTCCTTGGCATTTGTGCAAGAAGAGAAAGGAAAAGAAATAACCTGATATGGAAGAGAAATAACCTGAAAAGTGAACGTCCTCCACTGAGAGGCTCTGCCCCTGCCTGTTTGACAAGTCTCTTTCTGCATCTTGGAAAATAAACCTGATATGACACAGACCAAAGGGAAAGTATCAAGATAGAGAGAGAGAGAAGCGAAGAGATTCTCCACATAGCTCAAAGGAGGCAGGCATGCTGTGGTGAGGGGGGTGACACCTCTTAGCCCAGCTCCAGTCTTTACATAAGTGATGAAAGGAAACCATGTGTTGAAGTTCTGAGTATGAAGCATCCTCCAAACAAGTATCTTCCACATAGGGCTAAGCCTTCTGGGGTTTTTCAAGCCATCTGTTGAACGAAGAGATATTTGTGCATTTTCCCCTCTCTGCTTCACAGCAGCGAGGGAGGGCTAGCAGCAAGGAAGGGAGCAAAGCCCAGCGGGAGAGAAGCAATGGCTGATAAACATCCACTACCTGGAGATGAAATGAAGAGGCCAAGGTGGGTTGCGAATTCCCTTTATAAAAGGAATACTAGGGGGTAGTTTCCGCTATGTGTGAATACCATGCCAGAGATTCACAGCCAGCTCTCGGGGACACCAAGGCAGAGTGGCACAGAGTCATGGACCTTCAGTTCCTCCCTGTCAGCACTCACTGTCCAGCCTGCAGTGCAGTGCCAGTACCCAAGCTGGGTACCAGGATCTCTGACACCCATTTCCATTTTTGCTCAGCTACCTTTGCTTCAGGATACTCCCACCCATCCAGAGATGGGACTGGCAAGAAGCATACCCTGGACTGGTCCTCCTAAAGGGCAACAGGACTGAAATACAACCATGCTGACTGATGTTTGTGGCCTACAAATGAAAAACACCCAACACACCAAGATGCTGTGAGATTCCTACCAGGTCTCCAAGCAAGTCCAGTCTCCAGAACAGCCTCCAGCAGTCAGTGTGTGGCATGCTGGGGTTAACTGTGGCACTCTGCTCTGAAGAGGAATCTTCATAGTGATTAGCATTACAGTTTAGGGAGGCGTCTTAAAAATGATTACTCTCATGTCTTGACAAGGAAGCTGCAGTAGAGTTCTTCTCTAATTGTCAAGTGTTCAAATATTTTTAATAGGGATTAAATCACTTCAGGTGCAGCTTGAATCCATCCACCCATGCTGCTGGCAGCACTCTGGTGACCTCCCCATGGTCTGAGAGCCCACGCTGAAGGAGCTGTGTCCTGCTGATGGATTATGGGCTGTTTGCAAATATACTGAATGCAAGCAAAGCTGTTGCAGTCAGGCTGTGCATCTCCCCTGGCCTTGGCAGCTTCACTGCTCCTCACTAACAGAGATATGGCCATAGCCCTTTCCCATGTGGGGTTACAAGACCAAATCTCTCTCTTCCACTCACCTAGGTAGGTTTGCCTAGATTGCAACAGCTCAACTGCCTTTGGGACATCCACTCTGCTGCCACATCCCCCTGAAAGTAGACAACAGATCTGAAAGTGATTTATGGGGTCAAGAGGTGAAGAGGCAACACAATCACAGCAGCCTTGTTTCATTGGAAAATCAGGCCACAAAGAGGAGGTATCAGGGATGGCAGCTAACAGAGATGTTATTTTTAGGCATTGACAACCTTGGTCAACCTGTTCCACAGAGGCAAGGCAAATGAGATCATGCAGAAACAGCCTGGCACAGGCAAGCTGAGCAAACATTGGCTTTGCGAACAGGTGCATGAAAAATTTCCAACTCGTGGTGCTAAGAGTTTTAGATGGTAAATTCAGGGCAGCTTTGCAGGGGGCTACTCTAAGTAAGAACTGTGTAGGACTGTAGTCTGTGCTTTGGGCTTCCTTGCAATACCCATGGCTTGCAGCAAATGGGATTGACCTCTTTTCCTTTGGAAATATCCTGCAAGAACAGTGAGGGCTCGTGCCTGTGGTCAGGACTGACCTGGTCCCCAAGGGGTTCATGCAACATCTCTGCATCTCCCTGCAATGTTTTTAACTTGCTGATCAATCTCATCCAAGTCTGACAAAAAAGCAGCTACCTGGAAAAGCATGAATCTTCCTAAATTTTCTAAACCCAGTGGTGCAATGGAGCAGACACTTCCGAGAGCAGCCAGAAGGCAAGGAAGGATGCAGCAGGAGCAAAACTGGTGTAATTCCTCTAAGCTCTGTTCCCTGCCCTGCCAGCACTGACTTTTTTTGGAAGTGGTCACAAAATGCAGTACCTCTTTCCCAGCTGCTAATCAGGAGATGATGTTGATGACTGATGGGGAACAAGTTATTAACTAGGATAACCATCAAGTTATCCTCCTACTATGCCAACCAGCCCATCCTCTTTCTCCTCCTCACAGGCACGTTCTTGCTGCAAGAGCATCACGGGCTCATACTTCAGGGATATGAGGGCTCTGCTCCCCTAGGATGCCAAAGCAGAAATGTCTGCCTGAGTTTTTTCAGGGCCACAACACCTTCAGGATGAAAGCTAGTTTTAAACAAAAGCAAACTTACTGGGAGAATCCTACTACTCTAAATATTCTAAACATCAGATTCCCGGTGGGATGCTCAGGAGAAGGTTCATCTCTGACCTGTAATGTGCCAACATGAAAAGAAGCAAATTTTAAAGAGAATTCTCTTTCTATATCTAAATGCTTAATGCTAGCCTGAAATTATTGAACTTTTGATCTTTCACTCATATTGGTTTTCTAGATTTTCTAGGCCTAATGAGGAAAAGACACTTTTCCACTCAAAGTTTCACTCAAAGCAACCAGTCTCTCTGGAAAGTAAAACAAATACATTTATACCAGACAGAAGAGATGACTTTAGCATTAGCTTATTAAGGATATAGCGTTTTTTCTATTATGCCCTGTCTTTAAATCAAATCTTAGTGTCCTTCTGGAGGATGTTCCCTTGTTCAGACAAAGGTGAAGGTTTCACAGAAGAATGGAGGAAATTTGATGGCCAGGGTTATGCTAGAGGATTTTAACAGTCCTCTTATTTAAATTAATTTATGACCTGATCTATGCGTACTATAACCCCTAAGCTTATGTGTATTTCATTTGAATCTCTGCCCTTTTATCATGTACTTTGGATCTTACCCTGCTTCCTTTAATGCAATGCAGTAGAAAGATGGGATATTAATTTACATAATTGATGTTCCCTGATTTACTTGAGGTGCACTGCCAGGTTTATAAAATAATACAGGCACCTGGGCCTAACGAGACAGCAGTCAATTTTTCACTTCTACATTTCCTTCCCTTCCTTCAAGCATTGTTAACTCAGTTCTATCAATACCAGGCTGCTTGTGATTAGGACCACTATTTCCCACTTGTTGATCAATAACTGCCCTGCCTTGCTTAGCAGCAAACCTGCAGGTCTGTCCTTCCTTAGGGTCTGAATAGCCGCAGCCTCTGCCTCATAAATGCCCTCCTTGTGCCTTGCATGGTCCCACAAAACCTCACAGTGGATGGAGAGGCACCTCTAGAGACTGCAAGCTTGTGGGGGTCTCCTCTCCGCTTTGATGCTGGTTCCATGTCCCCTTGCCATGCTGCTGTGTCTTGGGAAGGCACAAGTCCAGCCTACACCTTCCCATCGTGCTGCAGCTGCCATCCTGGCTAGCTATCATCTCTTCCCCGGCTACTCCAAAAGCTTGAGGTATTTCTAACAACCAGAGCCTGCTGATGCTTTTGGCATCCTCCACACTGAAGGCAGTTCTGTAAGTTGCACCACACCTGGGCCACCTTCATGTGCACTGAATGGATGCCTGAGGGATGCTTGTTTGTTTCTTTCTTCTTTTTTTTTTTTTCCATGAACAAATCAAATTTGGCTTTGCAGGCTTGGAAAATCATCCTCTCCACATGTTGTCTGACTCCTGTGTTTCTGGCTGGTTCCCGGGTTTCCGGCTGGCTCCAGTCCTGGGTGTCTGCAGGCAGCGCTTTGTGTGGCGCCGGAGCTGTCACCACGCGCTGGGACATGCTCCGCTTTACATCCCACTGCGAGCGGGAATCCTCCCACCCAGGTACCGAGCCAAAGGAAATCTCAATCCCGCCCTCTCTCCTACGAGATGACAGTATTTCAGAATGGCTTAATGCAAATAAAGATGAATTCAGCTTAAGGAACCAGAGCCTTTAGGTGCATCGTCACTGCGAAGCCTTGCTCTTCATGTAGGAGAAATCTGATGGGCTTCAGCTACTGCTTGCATGAGTAGGAGTAATGTTGGCCTCGCCTACCCTTGTCAGTTTGATGGGGCTCTCCACTGTTTTCGGACTGCAATTTGGGAAACACACATAGGGCACTGGCCTCAGCACCCACAGCACGTCCCTGCCACGCTCAGCTTGGGGGAGCACCACTGGTCTGGGCACTGATTCAGCAAAGAAGACTCAGAGGGGTCACCATCCCATCACCAGTGAGAGGGAGGGGCTCCTTGGGTCCTTCCAGAGGGAGAGGAGAAGGCTGAACCCCATCCATGCATGGTGGCCCTTTATTTTCACAGCAGGCTGGAAGCACGCTGGGGCCCCTGGGACACCGACATCAATACTCAGATTCTAGGCACAGCAGCAGCCAGGGACCTTTCTGAATTAATTTTTCCTTTGTTTTCCACAGTCAAGTCTTGATCTCGGCTTAAGCACTGGCTGGCTACAGACCCTGCTGGGAGACTGAAGTCAATTACCCCAATGGCTTTGATTGAATCGCGCCTGGCGAGCGGCCAGCACTGTGGGCTCCTGCCCACAGCCCGGCACAGGGATGAGGCACAGCCTGGGACAGCTCCTCCCTTAAGTTGCAGGCGCTTGTCCAGGCTCAGGTGAGCCGGCTGTCCCCCAAGCATTCTTCTTTCATTCTTATTCAGAGCGCTTCAGCAGCCTTTTTTCCAAAGTCGAGGCTGTTGATAATAAAAAGCCCAGTGGTGTGTAGCTGCGTAAATCAGAAAGGCGAAATGCTCCACTAGAAAAGGCAGTTCAGTAAGAACAAGCCCTTTGCTTCTGCAGGAGCTGCAGAGCCACACAGCCAGGGGAGCCTGGAGCTGAGCAACTCTCCCCATGCCTCCTGCACTGGGGGGTCTGGGTGAGCGTGGTGGACAGTCACCTCTCTGCACCCCATCTGGGTGCTGGACTTGCCTGGGTGCCAGGCAGGAGATGCTGGCACTGTCATTTTTGGGATACTGGGAGGTAGAAGAGGACTTTGTAGTGCTGCACTGAGGAGGAGGGGAGCTGCATACCTGAAGCCCAATTCTGAGCTGGCTCAGAAGCATTTGCCACTCTCACATGCTGGTCCCAGCACTGCCAGGCAGCAGGAAGGGGAAGTCCCAGTGAGATGCAGGGCCCCTGACCTGACAAGCTGCACCTAATGCATAAAGATCACAGGAGACACTTTGTGTCACCACCCTGTCCCCAGTGAATCTATGAGCTCCAGAATCAGTGCTCAAACACCAGTAGGTCTGAAGTGCAGGAGGAAAAGTGGAGAAGCAACAGCAGGGAGGAGACTTTGCCAGGTGGGGATGACTACGTGATCCTGCAAAACACTTGCACCACTGCAGTGCAGATGGGCAAGTGCTGTCCTGCCCCCAGCCATGGGCTGTGAACTTTTTCAACATTCCCAAACAAACCTGTCTCAGTCCCTCTGTAACTGTTGAGATGAAACCTGTGCCTGTCCTCCCAACAGCTCTCTCAGACCTTGCAGGGAACAAAAATCATAGAATCAATCATAGAATCATAGAATTTTTAGGGGCTGGGATGAACTTTACAGACCATCTAATCCCAAACCTCCCTGCCATGGGCAGGAACACCTCCCCACTAGACTAGGTTACTCAATCCTTCTTGGAACCAGTAGCAGAAGCCTAGAGGCCTTTGTTGCTCTACCCTGAGGTTGTGCAGCTCCTCTATGAGTGATCCTGTCACGATTTGCCCCCTTCTTGCCACACTCACAGCAGCAAAAAGCTGAAGATGGCAAAGCAGAGGTACCAGCCCTGGGTTTGTATCTCAAATGGGCTGTTTTAAGAAGAAACTGAAGCTCAGGATGGAAAAGTTCCAAAACAAACCAATTAACTACCTAGTGAATAATTCATAAGGCAAACACCATTTCTTTTCCTCCTGAATAAATGCAAATGGTTTTACATCTCTCTCAAGCCTGCTTGTTACCTGAACATCTCCCCCACCTCCTTCCTGGCAGGTGAGTCTGGGCTGTGGTCACAGGCCAGCAGTGGATAAGGATGTTTAGACAGCACTGGCTGGTTCAGTCAGGGTGGTAAGACCTCCCAGCTAACGGCTGCTCCTTTTTTTAACCCCTTTTTTTTAATCCATTTGATTAACTACTCTTAGAAATTCAAGATGACCTTTCTGCACAATCCCTCAACCATCACTGACCATCTGCATTTCCACAGTAACCCAGAGAGCAGCTGCCATGGATTCAGCCTGGGAGCTGCCCCAGTACCAGCATCCCACAACGCAGCAGAGCCAGGCATCACAGCACAATGGCCCAGGGGGACAACCCCTGCTGCACTGCAATCCATGGGGCTCCAACAGGCTTCCAAGAGCAATATGGATTTGACAGGTCCCCAAAGCAGTCAGGACACTACTTGGAGCACAACCCTCTAATGGTTTGTGGCTCACAGCAGAAACAGATTTATCTGCAACCTGGGGCTTTAGCCAGCAACATGTTCAGTGCAATAGAATAATTGTAGAAAGCAGATTAGCACTGCGAGGTAATGATCTTTTTGCCTGCTTTTCTTAGCCTGCCTCATCCATTGCTGTCCTGCGTAGGATTAGCATATGCCTCATTTTGGAACAGACATTCTGGCTTTAAAATCCAGCCCTTTGGATAAAGGCTAAATGAAGACAGATAACAGCAGCTTTTGCACTGGCAGGGTGCTGTTGAGCCTGCTGAGATCCACAAATGGGGTCCCTGCTCTACTTCAGGCAGGCAGAGGGGCTTTCAGTGGCTGTAGGCAGCTGTCTGGAATTACTCAGGGAGATGAAGCCACTCTGCATACCAATGTGCTTGTGGGATGTATGCAAGCTCCCTTTTCTCCAGCAATTGTGGGGTTGGATAGAGGGGACACAGAAGAAAGTCTCCTACAGCAGGAAAGGGCTGGGAGTGGCACAGAGTTGAGAGCTGCTGCAGAGCATGGCTGAGGGGACCAGCACTGTGGGATCTGTGGACAAGCTGCGTGGGAATTGCCACCTAATTTACAGCAGATGGACGTCAGGATCACCTAAGCCTCCAGTGCATCTGTTGCTCCTGAGGTCAGTCTGCACCGGAGGGACACACTGCCTCTCCTATGCTAGGGAGGGGACAGCAGCACCCCATCATGAACTCAGTGCATCCCCGGGGCTGAGCAGCGCTGTGGAGCAGAGCCAATGCCACATGTCTCCCTGCACAGCTCTCGCAGGCAGTGAGACAGTCACGGAGCTACGTGACAGCAGGGACAGCCATGCTCACAGTGAGCCACGAGCAGTCAGTCACGGGGTCATGACCAGCCTATTATTAATGCATTAATATGGTGATTTTTATACACACATATCCGAGGGGTGTGGGTACTAGGATGAACCAGCAGGGTTACTCATGGTGCAGATGATATCCCTTGGTTATTCCTGCTCTGTAAGCAGTAAGGAGGAGACTGATGGGCTGCTGCACAGTCCAGGCAGCTGGAGAGGCTGGGAAAGGAGGGGCTCCACCTGCCCAGGCTGCAGCATGGAAGGTTTGGGGGTTTTGAAGGGTTAGGACAGGCACAGCAGGACACCAGGACTTCAACTGGGCAACAACTGACTTCAGTGGGATGCAGAAGAGGCAATATTACAGGTATTGCAGTTGACCAAATACCCATGGAATTACAAATGCAAAAAGAAGGGATTAATCAATGAAGCTATTGGAGGAGAGAGCTGAAGCACAGGGGATGAGGATTAAGGTGGCTCTGGCAGAGGCTACTGGGGTGTTACTGCAGTTCAGCAGAGCTACTGGACCAGGCACAATGGCAGCAGGAAAACAGAGTTAGAGGAATTAATGAGCCTGGTGGGAGAAAGTGCTAAAATCCACCAGGAGGGGAGGCAGCAGGAGAATCCTAAACAAATCCACTATGATTACATCTGCAAGACTACAACTGAAACGATGCAAGGAAAGGGCTGTAGAGAGGGCTGAGGCTTAGAGACCTTGCAGGAGGAGGTGAGGAAACACAGAGGCAGCCAGCAAAGCAGCTCAGCTTCATCAGTCTCGGGGCGGGGGGGAAAAAGGGATGAATACAGCATCAGCAAAACTGACCCACAGCCAAGGGCTCGGAGAGCTTGTGCAAATATACCAGTTTGCTTGCAGTAGCACCTCCATGCCCCACAGAGGTCCTGGCTCCACTGTGCCAGACAGCCTCTGCCAAGTACTGCTCCTGTCTAATTATCTCAAACTTAATTCTAACTCTGTTCTGTTGAATTCAAGATGGGAGGAGAGGAGAAGATAAGGAACGCTTGGCATGTATCTGTCTGATCATTGCCTCTCGGCTGTCCTTCCCCATGGGGCAGGGAAGAGCTGGGTACAGGGAAGCAGTGACACCAAGGATGCCCCAGAGGAGACAAACGTCTATCTATCTGCCTTCAAGTCTGCTGGGGATGTGTCCTAGCTTGTTAAAAACCTGAGCAAAACCCAGTGGAAGATCTCCTTGTGGCTGCTGAAGAAGTAAGTAAAGCTCTTACTCTATGCAGTTACAGACAGTTCTTCTGAAGGGTTTGGGAACCATGAGGAGTGAAGGAGGGGTGGCAGAGCCTGACCATGGGTATTGACTACCATAACAAGCACTGCACCACTCAACAACTAGCAGGAGATGGAGCATGATGACACACAGAGCTCAGGAGTGCATGTACACCAAGGAGTGGAAAGACTGCTTTGTGGACCCAAAGGGAGTATAACAGAGGCAGTGGGCAAGATAGCCAGGGATTGGCTTACTGGACCAGGGGCACACAGCAATCTCTTCTCACACTTTGAGCCTGACACCTCAGTCTCTTGACTTCCAGTTCATTCAACAGTCCTGCATGGCTTGAAAAGTTCCACAAGTGCTGCTAACACATAAACCCCACCCAGTCTCCTCCAGTAGCTGCACTCCAGCCCTGAGCAGAGGTGAGGTGCTGTCCTGCCTCCAAAGAGTCTTGCTACCTGCCTGGCCTGTGTCACCCCTATCTTCCCCCAGGACCCTGCTCGAACCATTGGGTGGGTGTTTGGGTTATGGGCAGAATGCCTGCACTGCAGCTTGGGTGTTTGGGTTATGGGCAGAATGCCACCATGCCTGCACTGCAGCCCTCAGCATCACTCCTTGCCTGTGTGGCACACGGAGCCAGAGTGGCAGGGGAGATGCTGTAGACCACACGTCCTGCAGCTGCAGTGTGAAAGGGGCTTTGGAGTCCTTAGAAACCCCCAAGGAGATGCTTCAACATGCACTTGTGACTTGCATCCACTCAAAGGCTGGCCCCAAATCCCCAGCCACAGCCTGTGCACTGGCCCCTCTCCCCAGTGCCTGCCTCGGTGACACCCGTGCCTACCTTCGCATCCAGGATGCTTGTCTCCACCCGGGCCACCCCATGGTTCTCTCTGAACAGCTGGATCTTGCTGACCTTGCTGAACTCCGACAGCACCGTGGTGAGGTTAGTCTTCAGGTCAATGACGTGGCTGATGCCGTGCCGGGGTCCCACCAGAAGTGTGGTGGCTGGCTGTTTCTCATCCTGGTGGTGCAGGCACATGGGGAAGAAAGAAAGACAGACAAGGGTGAAATAAACACACTCTGGGGCTTCACAGACTATGCCTGGCTCGCTCCATGGAGTCAAAATTCAATATTGGCTGCTTGGTCAGGTCCTGGATGGCTTTTGCAGAGCAGCAGGTGAAGCTGGTGCCATGAACCTGCCTCCCTAAGCCCCTCTGCAGAGCTGGGAATAGTGAGCAGGATGCCAAGGCTGTTTAAAAATAAAGTTCTGAACAGACTGTCCACATGAAATATTCAGACTTGCTGGTGTCACTACACAAAAGTAAGAATGTGTTACACATCTGCCTGATCTGACATTGCCTCTGAGAGAAGGAAGCAAAGGAGGGAGTGAATGTATTTTAGAAAAGAAGAAAGACCAAAGCCTTAACTGGAAACAGAGACTTGTCTTGGTCTGGTCTAGAAAGATGCTTCAAGCCAGACATGGAAGAGGAGTTGGGCAGACCAGTGCAAAAAAGAGTAAAGAAATACTTTTTACCACTTACACATAGTTCAACTTGTAGGCTGGCTCAGAGTCATTACTTTGGTGTCAGAGATGGAAAAAAAGGAGGGCACCCACAGCAGAGGTGAGTTGCCCAATGCTGCCCACTCAGGCAGTGTCAGAGGCAAGCTCTGACCACTCTGCCACTACACCCACCAGACACCACGTGGTTCTGCCTTCACTGATGCCCTGCAGGCAGCCCTTTGAGCTGCAAGATGAGGAACTCGAGGTGTGAGGAGGCAGAGCAGACCAAAGGCTGCAAGATATGGAACCCAGGAGGCAAAGCATGGGAAGCCAGGGAAGAGCTGACACTATGGATATGGGTAAAGGGAACGATGGTAGAGAGGAGACACTTACATGGAAACCCCTGGATGGGAGGTGGAGTGAGAGGGATGAAAACGTGAGCCAGGCAGCAGGGAGCCTTTGTGGGTCCACCATTCTCCTGTTTGGCTTAGTGGCTTTCCTCCTGCCATGGAGAAAATGAGGTGGCTTGGGTGAGGGGTGGAGATGCCTCTGATGAAGATGAGTGGGCCATGGTGTCAGGACTTTCCTGAGTTTCCAAGCAGTAATAGGCTGGACCACCTCTGACAGAGACAGTAAGCCCAGACAGGGTTGTGCTAGGAGTGGCCCTCAGTGACAGATGTCAGGATGTTGCCAGGGCATGATCAAGTTATAAACATGTGCCTGAAACTACTCCAACTTCATTGAGCAGGTCATGTCATTGCCCACTTGGCTGGCAAGAACAGAGCCGACCCTGACCCTGAGGAGCTGAAGGTCTGACCTAATGACAGCAGAGGCTCTGAATGCTTTTCTGTGTGGGCTCAGAACCCCAGCAGGGCAGAGCATGAGACTGAGGAAAGTAATTTCTGTGAGAGCTACATCTCTCCTGGCTCTCCCCTCCACCACACACTCAGGACCACTGACTGCCAGGCCACCTCCCAACCCATCCTGAATTACCGTACCAGTCCCACTGTGTTGAAGAGCACCCCAGCAAAGGTCGGCAGCTCGTTCAGAATCCTCAGGTATTGCAGCTTTGCCTGGGCTGTAGAGACCTGACAAAAGACATCACATAGATGATCACCATGAGCACACGGGGAAGAAATGCAAGAAGCTGGTGCAAACTTGGGGGCCCTCAAGTAAGGATGCACAGGCAGTTCTGGGCATGGGCTATGCTGGCAGGGAGCCTGAATTATGGGATGAAGGGGGGGTCTCTAGTCCTCTGTCATCCGGGGCAGATGCTGGGAAGTAACTCAGAGCAGATGCACAGACAGGAAGGAGCCCAAATATTTGATGTCTAACACCCTCTGAGACCTATAACCCTCCTGGGGGATATATACCTGACCTCCCTGGGGAGCTCTGA
>NW_008665472.1:18296-34071 GCF_000695815.1 Acanthisitta chloris | reverse complement strand
CAAACCCAGAAGCAGAGATAGCAATAAACTGCTGTGTGCCACTTCAGCCAAACTGAGAGCTGGATCTCAGCTATCTCACCCCTGATCCTCACTGCACTCCCCAAAATCCAGATTAGCTCTTGAAAGTGGATTCAGGAGGGCGAGTGTCTGTCTGGATGTCTCCCTGGGATTTATTTCCCATCCAAGGGGAGTTAAGCAACAGTAACAGGAGTCCCCAGGCAGCTGGGGACAACAGGCTGGGGTGGAGGGCAGGCTGCCACCCCATCAATCCTGAAGCAAGGCTGCATGCCTGGGCTCACCTTGGTGCCGCCAGGCTGGTGCTGGTGGGCTTTGAGCTGCTGCGAGAGGGATTTCCGGAGGCTCTTCTCTTTGATGAGCTGCAGGAGTGAGGGGGGCAAGAAGGGCTCCAGGCCCCACTCCTTCCTGTGGGGAGGGAAACCTGCATGAGCTGCCGGGCCAGAGACCCTGCCGACGGGCAGAAAGGGACAGAAACCAGGGATGCTGTCCCAGAGCTCCCTCTTGCTGTCAGAGGGAGCCGGAGCCACACCAGCACTTCCTTGGTGTCACAGCTGGAGCAGCAGCAGCCCCAGCCTGGGTCCTCAAGGGAATGGGACTCCAAGTTGGTGTCATAGCTACCAGAACTGGGCTGGGGAACAGCAGTGCCAGGCTCTGCACTTATCCCTCATTGCAGGTGAGCTCCCACTCAGCTTCAGGTAAGGTTAAGGGATGCAGGGCAAATCCCTAAACCTCTTTTGGAGTCCTCCCAGGGTGCCATCTCCCCCCTTCCTCCCTGTGCCCACCGGGGAAGACCAGCCTGCACAGGTGGACTGGGTATAGATTTAGGTCCCCCAGGAGCTGCAGGAGGACCTGAGCCAGGGCTGCACAGCTTGATGATGGGCTGAGATTATGGAGCCACAGAGCTTTCTCCTTGCCTTGGATGCAGGTGGAAAATGAGCCCAGGTTCCCATGGAAATGATCCTGGGTTCACCACAAATATCTCCAGCCCTGGCACAGCTGCTGTGCATAACTGGATGTCAGCATGATGGCATCTTACACAGCCCCATGGTGGGACCAGGGGCTGTGTGTCACTGTGGCTGTGAGCCACTGGCCAGCTCAAGGTGGGGCTCTCAGGGCATCTCATGCTCCACACACCAAAACACTGCTGGGAGCACCCCAGTTACACAGAAGCATGGGGAGGAGACACAAAGGAGGGCTGCATGGAAACATGGGAGCAGGGAGGAGGACTCACTCCACATTCTTGAGGGAGACCTTCTGGCTGGGGTGGGTGGCTGAGACAGTGATGTAGATGTGGAGGGCAGCCAGCCCCAGCAGCATCTCTGGCTTGGGGTCTGTGCCGAAGCGTTCTCTGATCACATCGTTGCGGCTCTGCAGGAGGGAGGAGAGGTGTCCTCAGACAGCCATAGGGACAGGACACTTGTCACCTGAAGGATGGCTCCACGGGGCCCAGCCTCGGCAGACACGTGGGCCATGAGCACCACCAGCTCTCAGTCCCCTACCTGGATGTACAGGTACTCGAATGCTGCAGGATCCCGGCGCAGCAGCTCCACTGGGTCCTTGGGGAAGAAGCTCACACGGAAGAGGCATCTCATGCCATGGTAGTGTGTTCTCTGCACAACCTGTGTCAGGAGCAGAGAGGAGCAGTGAGCCTAGAAACCACCTGCAGGGCAGGATACCCCCTCTCCTCTCTTCTGGGATGATACTTGATTTGTCTTTTCTGTGTACCACCTGATCCTTTCATCCCAGAACAGCCCAATTTTCATTGGTGGAACAGCTTTGCCTGGTGCTGCCACTTAGGCTAACACTTCCTCCATGATCCCTATTTTATCCCTGGTCCTGTGCAGTGCCAGCTTTCTGGCTCTCCTGGGCAGGTGAAAGATGTTCATGAATTCTGTCTGCAGCCGCTCAGGCTGGAGTACAGAGCATTTCCACAGTGCTGACAGTGTGAGATGGGTAAAGCCCTGACTGTCTTCCTTTTTTGGCCACCCTTTTCACCCATGAGCCTGCAGGACCATGACAGAGGCAAGGAGAGGCTATGCCACCCCATAGCACAGCTCCAGCAAAGCCCCATGCTGGTGGGAGAAGAGCCTCCCTGTGCCCCAGCCCCTGGCCATGGTCATCCCAACACCCTCCCACACCCAGCAGCTTACGTGGGCCAGTGGCTGCTTGTCCTGGAGCAGCAGGTAGCGGTGGCTCTGCTCTGGGCTGGAATACTCCAGGACCAGGGCAAAGTGCTCGATGTGTCTCAGTGACAGGCGGTCCTGCAACGTCACTATCACATCCTGCAAATGAAACAGACAGGCTTGGGTGTGAGGCATTGGCTACTTCCCAGGGTGGGAGTTGGCACCTCACTGAGCACCCAGCCCCTCCCTGGCAACTGGGGGTCACGCCACTGGAGGACGAGACCTGGCAGTGCTGAGAGGGGTTGTGGGATGATACTCAGCCACTGCTGCTCCAAGTGACTTTGCAGCAGGAGGTGACCAGCAGCCAGACTGCCAGCACCTTGGGTAACACTGTGGTGGTGCTGAAGGGGGCTGCAGGGAGCTGACCCCAGGCAGGGGGACTCGCAGGAGCATCCATCCTGGATGGAGGGCAAGCTCTCAGCAAGGGAAAAGTCAGGAGAGGGAGAAAGAGAGCAAAACCCCATCCCTGCCAGCTGCAAAGTGTCGCCAGGGAGGCAGACAGGCCATCTATCATACCATAGCAGCTCACAGCCAGCCAAGCGCTGCAGCAGTGTTTGTGCACGGAAGCAGGAGATGAGGAAAAATGGATTGGGCAGGTGGGAGGAGAGAAGCATCGTGGTGCCATGGGGGAAGCAGAGGGGCTCACCTTCACAGTGGTTCGGCCATCAAACGTGAAGGATTTGATCTGCCCGTTCTCCAGGAAAACCTTCAGCACGTTGGGAATGAGGAGGAGAGCTTCTTTCTTCAACATGTCCTGGCATGTGGGCCCGGCAAAGGGGGAGGCGAGGAGGATGGGGAGGCACGGAGAGATGGAGGGAGGGTAGGGAGAGAGAATGAGTGTCAGTGATGGAGTGGTCGTGGCATCCTCCACTGCTCTCGGCTTTTGGGCTAAGAGGCACATTTCCCCTGAAAATCCAGTGTTCTGTTGAAGCATTGAGAAGTGCAAAGCTGAAACAATTCAGAGCTGCCTGATAGATTCACCTCTCCAGCTCCCAGCAGCTGCAGTGGGAACACAGCATCCTGCTCCGTCCAGCACATTCCAGTGCCCATGCCTGGCAGCCAATCCCACTCCCCAGCTGTTGTCCTAGAGAGGAGGTGATGGCTATGGTGGCTCAGAGCTGTCCTGACCCTTAGCCCAAGCCTAGCCCACCTCAGCCTTGCACATTCCCTCTGCAGGAAGTTGGGGAAAGGCTGCTTGTATTTAGTGAGAAATGTTTCAATCAGATAATTATCTAATTGATTTTGCATAAAACCAGAATCTGCTAGAAGGGCTTTACAGGGGTTTTTTCAGTTTTGCTTTGGGGTTTTCTTTTGTATGCTGATTAATAAAACATTTCTGGATTTAAGAGGTAAAGGCACTGGGCTAGAACCCTGCAGCTTCCACAGCTGTGAAGCAGTGCCCTGGTCATCCTGCCCCACACACAGGCACTTCTGTGAAGCCTTTGGCATCAGGCTGGAAGGCACAGACCTTCCTTAAGGCAGGCACTGGCACTGCCTGGATGCCTCCCTTGGGTCCTCAAGAGGACTAAGGTGGGACCAGGTTTCCAAGGTCAGCTTTTGGGGTTCCATCAGACCGAGGGACCAGAGAGGACCCATGGCATGTCCTCTCAGCACTGACCCAACACGCTGTTTGTGCCCAAGGGCACCTGCCCTGCAGGGTGCCACAGGCCAGGTGACTGGTCTCATCTGCAGAGCCCCTGTCAGGGGAGGGGAGCCCTGTGACCCCAAGTCACCTCATGCCCCAGGGACACCTCAAGGGGGTGAAAAACAGAGGAAGGCAGGGCAGGACTTACTGGGTCCGTCTCGCCGACCGTCACTTGCTCTGAAAATCGGACTTTCGCTGGGTTGGACCTTAGCTTCGCCTTCTTGGCTGCACTGATGAAAGCAGATTTGGGAGACTGGAAAGAGAGCACCAGGTAAGTCACCTGCCTGCCCCTTGGAACCATGGCATGGAGAAAGCCAGACATGGGGCCAAGAGGAAGCCCCTCTGAAACTAGCATGATGATGATGAGTGGGCAGCACACCGGGGGGGTGGGTGGAAAGCAAGTTCCCTTCTGTGTCATTATACAGTACTGCAGGCAGGGCCAGAATGATGAGCAGCAGCCCCTGAAGTCACATCAGCAGCCTCAGCATAACTGGGAAGGCTGCACCCACAGTAAGCACATGTGTCCAGCACCCCTCGGGCAAGCTGAGCTTCAGCAGATATCAGCCAGGTCTCACTTGGAGGCACCAGCACTGGTTTGGATGGGAGAGAACAACCCCTTGGATGTGGGTCTGCAGCCACAGGGAGATGGGAGATGGCAACACCCCAGGCATCTCTGCAGGACGTTCTGGTGGCAATGCCAGGCTCTGTGGATCCTCTACCTGCACATACTCCATCATGGAGACAGTCATGACACAGAGCTGTGCGTCCCTGATAGTGCCAGCATCAGCTGAGCAGCCTGTCCTGGCTGGCAGCCATCCAGGGTCAGAAGAAAAGAAGTTCTTTTGGAGCCTGGCACACGCCCCACTCCTGACAGAGCAGCTCTGGGTGGTGGCATCTTCTTCACAGAGAGGAGTGGAGCACAGGGGCGCTCTCACACTTATCTCTTTCACCGACATCAAAGGGCCCAGTGAAGTAGAAACAGTGCCCTGCCACCACTGCTGCTGGCGTGATGGTTCGGTTTGCTTCAGTGCCATGGACACCAAGCGCCAGTGCAACATTGCCACTGGTGCCAGCATCACCATCAGCCATACTGCAGTCTGGCACTCCCAGCTCCCCACTCCCTACCACCTCTGGCATGATGAGCCCCTTCATCAGACACACCTGACGTCCTCAGAAAACCGTACGGGTTTGGGGATATTTTTCCTCCCTCCCTTCTGTGAGGAGGCAGTGACAAGGACAGGGAGATGGCTGCATGCCCATACTGACTCCAAGGGGCTACAGCAGACCTGACAGCTTGGAAGAGCCTGGGGGTGGTGGGACACTAGTCCAACACCTCAGTTGAGCTGCCTGAGTGGTCTCCCAGGGCCTCCAAGGACCCCACTTCAGTCTCCCAAAGGGCTTTTAACTCCTGTACTGGCTCCCCCAGAGCTGGCCATGGCCCTGCCAGTCTCACCTGGTGGGTGTGCAGGACCGTGAGGGTGATGAAGTCCTTGGCCTTCCTGTGACAGAAAGGAGAAATGAAGGTGGATGGGACCTTGTGATGATGGACCTCAACATGTGCATTTGGCTATTGAGAGTACATCCCATCCTTCCCAGCCCAATGGTGGCCAGGACCTTTGTGGGCTACTTGAGGTGTTTGATAATATGGCTATGAGTGCTTTCCCAGTGCTGCCTGCTCCTTGGCCAGCTGGGAATAGGTATGACACTTGCTCCAAGGCATTCCACCTGCTCAGGTTGAGGCTTCCCCACCCCAGCAGTGACCATTGGTGACAGCAGAGCCTGGGGGTGTGCACCAACACCCCAAGGCTCTGGCTGGGGCACAGCAGAACAGCATGAGCCCCCTTCCCAGAGGTGATGAGGGACAAGCGTTGTCCTCACCTGACAAGCTCGATGAATCTCTCTCTGGGGGCTTCACTCACATCCTCATCGTTGATGGCCAAGATCTGGTCTCCTGGCAGGAGTTTATCCTCAGAGGGGCCGCCTGCCAGGAGAGAGGGTCAGGCCCAGCCCAGGCATCCTGGAGCTGTGGGGTGGAGGGGCAGCAGGAGGGTCCCAAGCATCCCCAAAGCATTTGCCCATGTATGTGGCTGTGGAGGGCACACTGCAGGCCCACCAGAGGGGACAGGAGAGAACAGGAGCCCAGGGAGGGGATCCCACCACGGGAAGGTGCCACTGTGCTTCTTGGCATGCCGCAGCTGTGTCCAGGAACCACACCTACAGCCTACCTGCTGCCACCGAGCGCACCACCACTGGCCTCTCACTGCCAGCCACAAAGCCGAATCCGTAGAGAGGGTGGCGCTGGACCGTCACCTGTCGGAGCGTGTCCGAAGGCAGCTGCCCACATTCCATATCATCGCCACCACGCTCCTCCGGCATCACATGGCTGCACTGCAGAGTGGAGGGACAGGCTGTAATGCACCCCATCACGGCAGCCCTCCCCATCACACAGAGCCCTCTCGGACCTGGAGGGCAGCCCCACTCCACCTGCCTCCTGTGCTGCTGCCAGCACTCCAAATCCCAGCAGCTCCCTGGGACATCCGCAGCCCCCGTTCAGTTGCACAGTGGTGCTGCTCAGTGTCTGTCCTTGCCACAGTGCCAGCAGCTCAGGCAGGGTGGGGACATTCATAGAGATACCCCCCCAAAGGGTAAATCATGCCATCCTCTCCCAGCATCTCACTGTGCCATCCCTGCTCCAGCATTTCACTTCATTAGATAGGAGATCAGTGCAGGATGAACTTCTGGTGGTGTGGCTCTGGCCCTTACCCGAGGGATGCCACTGCTGTGAGGTTCAGAGGAGACAGTGGCCCTGGTGCAGCCAGATGGCTGTCTCTCTGCCTGTTCTGCAGAGGTTTAAGAGCAAACTCAAGGGTTTGCTTTTTCATGCTGTCTAACATGGCTGCACAATATCAGAGATAACTGGAAACAAGTTCAGGCAGTCTAAAAACTGAGATTAAGGCAGGCTCAGCCACAGCACTACAACCAAGTCTCCACCACCAGCCCAGGGACTCCTTGAAGCACTGACAACCAGAAGATGGGAAGACCCATCTCAGGGCAAGGTCATGTCAAACCTGCCCTTGGTATCCCAGAGCAATGCCAGCCATGGCTCTGGGCTGCTTGGCAGAGCTGTGAGCCTGCTATCAAGGAGCAATCCCAGCAGCACTGGGATGGCCATGGAGCACAGCACAGATGGCAATACGCACAGCCGCAGCCAGAAAAGCAAAGTGATGAACGTGCTGTTGTTTCTGTGCTGCTCGTTGCTTGTTCCTGTCCAGACTATTTAGTCTACTTAAAAAAGATCCTTCCCAGCCTTTTGACAACACACCAATTGTTCCACCTCTTATCAGTTCAGAATTTGATGCATCATCCATCTATCTAATGCTATTTATCTGCATTTCTGACACCCCCCACCTGCTCCCAGCGTCGCATTTTGGTACGGGCTGCAGAGCGAAGAGGGACGGCACGCAGGGCTGGAAGAGGACAGGAGTTTCTGGCAGCTCCAAGCCAGCACACAACACAGCTTTGGGCTCCAGCACATTGCTGCCAGCAAAGACAGCCCTGTGCAGAGCCTGATCCCCAGGTGACCTGTCTCAAAATCCTTTAAAGGAGCAAGACCTGGCCCTGCTGCCATGTCTCCCATGGGAGCCAGGAGAGCTCAGAGCACCAGATGCCTCTGCCCAGTGTCAGGGATACACCACTGGCTGTGGGGGAGCTGTGCTCTGTGGTGATGGGATGGCACCACAGCTGAGTCCACAGTCACCCATTCCTAGTGCTCAGCTGGATGGGTACCCGTGGCTTTCCCTCCCTCAAGCAGCAGCACATGGCTGGAGAAACAAAGCAGTGAGACCTGAGGAAGGGAAGTGCTGAGAAGCAGAAGGGTGTGGACATCTCCCAGGGCAGGGGGAGCGCAGCACCCACCAGCAGTCCCAGCAGGAGCAGAGCCAGCTCCATCACCAGGAGAGTGCAGCTGCAGGGAAGCACAGGCGAAGCCAACTCCCCTGCGACTGTCTCTGCGCCGCCTCATTAGCTGCTCTGCTACTCCCATGAGCATTTAAAAGAACAACAGTAACAACTAAAACAAAACACACAAAAAAATCACACGATTCAACCCATTTTCTCAAACAAACGTTATCCAAAGCCATTATGTGCAGCTGTAAAGGGGACTGAACGTAGCACTGCGTCTCGGCACGCCTGGCATGGCCAGGGAGAACGCCCGGTGTGTGCAGAGCTGGAGCTGGCTGCCACGAGACAGTCACCGAGCTGCTGGATTCCCAGGGGACACTCCTCCTTTCATCCCTCCCTACACTGCCCACGGCAATTCCAGCCCCGCCATCCACAAGTCCCCGCAGCACCGGAACGCGAGGATGAATGCGGGGCTCAAAGCACTGGAATGCCTCAGAGATGGGGCTGAGCTCAGTATGATTGCTCTGGAGAAACATAGGCAGGGGTTTGCTCACCAAGTCACAGCAAAGTGGATGACAAGTCCCAGACTAGAGCTGCCCAGTCAGAGCTGTTGTGCCCCCAAATCTGTCCTTTTGTGTGCAATCTGGGAGTCGGTCTCACCCTCACTCCTCCCCAAGGGACCCGAAGCCGAGCCACGACCGATGACCGCCCAGGGACCAGGGACAGCAGCCTCTCACGGAGCCGAATTACCATCAGAAAAGGTTAGCCGGGAAATCTTTGCAGCTTAAACAGACAAAAGGAAAAGAAAGCACACCTCATTTCAGCCACAACCAGTCTACCATCCAGCATTAAAGGGAAAAGGGGAATGAAGAGATGGATACTGACAATAAAAACTCCTTTACCGGGCTCTTAAGCTGCTCCTCTCCTGATAAGACTTTGACGCTGCAGAAGCATTACCAGGAAATTAAATAAAAGAGGACGAGTGTCCTCATAAGCAGGACTTATCCACTCCCGGAGAAGCAGTAATGTGCTCAGCAGCAGGTACAACATGCCTTCTCCAGGCTGTGGCTCTGAACGTCCTTCCTGCAGCAGCTCTCCCACGCTGGGCTTGGGGCACACCCTGGACCAGAGCAAGAGGTCAGAGAAAACCAGCAGCAGTAGTGGGTAACCCTCTCCCAAAGAGTGGTAATTCCAGCTTGGCTGCACCCAAGTACTGCAAAAGCCATCACTTCCCTGAAGCCTGTTTTTTGTGTTTCTTTAAATTCCCGGGCAGAGAAGTGTGCTGGGCTGCAAATTGCTTTCACATCAGGGAGATGGGGCTATAAAACAACCCCTGGAGCTCACCAGCTCTGTGCAATCAGCAGCACCCAAACCCAGCCTCCTCCTCGGATCAGTTGCCAACGATCCGGGCCACACTGCTTGGAAAACACCTGCTACCCCCCGCGGTGGGCACGGAGCAGTACTGACTCTACCCCACTGCAAGGGTTTGTGTCCTGTTTGTGTCCATGTCCCCACCCTGCCTATGTCCCTGGCTGACCCTTAGCCCTGCACCGCATCCCCTTGTGTCCTCGAGGACCACTGTGGCACAATGCCACTGAGACACAAAGTCACTGGAAAACAGCTTAGCACAAAGTAAAAGGACTCATCAGGAGAAACCCCCCTGTGCCTATCAGCAGCAAGAGCCCACCATGGACATGCCCCTGAGGGAGGATGTCTGTTCCTCAACCAACTCTTCATGGTATCTTGACTGACATGGCATGAAGATATCCCCTCTCCTGAGGCTTGGACACTCATCTTCTGTGCTCAGAGCTCAGACACCAATCTGGTCACGCTCTGCCACCCAAGGTAAGAGAGACATCAGCTCCATCCAGTCACTCTCCATCATGATACATCACCAAGGGATGTGTCTTCAGCTTCCCGAGCACCTTCAGACCTCTGCTCCACAGAGCAGGACTGAGCCCAGAGCACTCATCCCCCCCAGACAGATAAAGGCAGAGCAGGAATTACTCCAAAAGCTGATGCATACATTTTTAATTTCCTACTGCAATAAATCTCTGCTGCCTCTGAGAACTGGTTTTCTCCTTTTGCTTTTAGTGCTGACTGGCCATCTGCCACCAAAACAAACCAGTACCACCTGCCTGGGAGGAATGATGATCTCCATCTAGCCAGGACACTCGCACCATCTCCAACTGCCTTCAAACAGGACGGCAGCAGGTCAAAACAATTTCTGCAGCTGAAGAAGAGCTTATAGCTGAACTCCAGGATGGGGAGTGGGTATTGAAAGGCCTTGCCCCTTCTGTGGAGGGCCAATTTGCAGGGGTTGCTGCCAGCTCTCCTCCCCCTTCCTCTGCTGCCGTGAACACCCCAAGAACAAACAGAGCCTGTGGATTCCTGTCTCTCCTACTGCAAAACCTTGCCCGGTTCCTCCATCTGCCAGGCTGCAGTTGGTGAACGGCTTGTGAGGCATGTGGGATCTTAAGCACGTGTGGCAGCGGCAGGAAACGCCAGAGAATGGGCCAAGTAGTGTTTTTATGGGGAACATATGGCAGCTCCAGCATCGCACCCTGGTCTCCATCTCAAATGGAACCCACGGGGCTGCCAGGGCACGTGAGGACCAACAGCAGGCACAAAAGGAGAGTGGGCAGAACTGGCTGGCACAGGATCCACTACAACATACATCTCTGCTCCATCAGCCCTGCATCTGCACTCAGCAAGCATCTGGTCACCTTGGAACATGCCATTTGGCCCATGTTAACATGTCAGACATCTCCAGCAAGGGCAAACAGATGCTGTACTTACACTGTGAAGTTGCTTGGACATGCAGTGCACATGGAGGAATGCTTGACAGCCCTGTAACGGCTGCCCCGGCTTTGGCAGTGTTTAACAGCTGACTGGAGTGAGGATGGCTGGACTGAGGGGTGCCAGCCTGGCTGAGACCAATATTAAAGGCAGCAGAATGGCCCAGGTCTTCACGGCTGAAGTCCTTCATGGATCCAGCCTAGAGAACTGCAGCCTGCGTACTGCTCTGCCATATGGCCCATGACTTTATCCCTTGTGCTCCAGCTTGGATTTGCTCTCAATATTGGGAAGCAATTTTAAATCAGCAGAACTCCTGAAGAGGGTTAGCTTTACCATTCACACTGTGTCCTAAGCTGGCAGGTGAGCCAGGTATGCTGCTGGTACAAAGGTCAGGTGCCAGATGGCAACTGTTGGAGGGCAAAAATACTCTTTGCTCTCAGCGCAGGGACAAGCCGATGTGAGCAGGGCCCCCCAGCACCGCTGAGGCTGAGCTGCTGGAGAAGCTTATGAGCAGCCAAAGACAGCTGTAAATAATGAAGCAGCAGCCGCAGCCTGGCTCCGGGCAGCAGCTGCAGCTCTCTGCCACTCAGCCTGCAGCTTTTTTAATGGTTCTGGCACCTCAGCTAGAGAAAAACGCAGGCAGAGGGGCCAGGAGGGATGGGGGCTGCTTGGAAATCTCAGGACCTGTGATATCCTGTGGGTGGCAGAAATGGGCCTAATCCCCCTGGCAGGGAGTGGAGCCAGCTCGACCTGGTGCTTAGAGGGCAAGAGGTGCCATTCTCGAAGTTATGATGCTTATCACAGAAAATACAGCATGAGCACGGCTAATGAAGACCCTGCACTCCAACCTCCAGAGACACTCAGGTCAACAGAAAAAACAGCTTCTGCACAGGGAGAGACTGTCCTGAAACAAAAGTCCTGTGAGACACAGACAGAAGCATCACTGAGAACCTGAAGCTCAGTCTGGATCGCACCTGCCACAGGCAAACACTCCCAAATATTGTCTTCCCAGGCTGAGACTTGGGCTTTTCAGGCTAGAAAGGAGAAGAGGGACCATGGTGGGGCCCCTGAAACCAGCCTGATGCTGGGCAGGGAGCTGGCACTGCACGAGAACTGGTGGGCACCTGTGGAAGGAGGTTTGACACATGGAAAAGGCAGGACTTTGCCACTCAAGAACCAAATAATCCCTAGAGTTTACTGCTGCAGGATGCTGGGGAGGCTGTAAATTCAACTGGGTTTGAAAAGCCATTTCCAGCTACTAAAGCTAGAGGCTTCCACAGTTCCCATGACTGCCAAAATCCTGTGACAATTTACACCAAGAAGTGCCATGGCTGCACAAATTGGGGATAGGCTGGGGGGCTGTGCAACATGTTTCATGCCCCCAGAGACAGTGGATTCTCTCTTTTGTGCAGGTTTCCACTCGTTACAAACACCACTCTCCTCCAAATTATTTTTACCAGAGGCTCCCACACAGGTCAAAATTTTCTTCCCTATGAATTTTGGCTGTTTAAGGGATTTTTGTTCTCCCCAGCTGGAGAAGCACCTTGCCAAGAGGAGGATCAAAGCAAAATCCTTTAGCAAATGGGTCAGGCCCAGAAGTCTCATGTTCGTGACTCACCCAGCACCAGGCAGGCTTGTTGCTACCCCAAGGCGGCTGGCAAAACTGAGCAGAGCTGGAGATCCTGGGCTGGAGGAGATGGACTTGAGACAGGCAGGGCTTCTCTCACAGGGCTCTAAGAAATCTTTCTGCAATGAGAGAGGGATGTGTAGAGGAAAGCCTGTCTCCACTCTAGTGCATTGAGCACATGCCCTGAGCTGCAAAGCCATACCATGGGATAATTAAGTTAGGGTATTTTTCTTTCCATTTGGGGGATGCCCAAGTAGTTGGGCACTAACCTAGGACTTGGGAGAAGCTGGTTTCCAGCCCCTTCTCTGCTGTCAGCCTCTACTCTGCTGTGGTGACCATGGGCACGTTACCTTGGTCCTCTCCTCCGTGGCGCTCCACCGGTGTCAGTGGGCAGGAGCCCCTTGCCCAGCCATGACAGGACTGGGGAAGGTGTTACAGACTCAGAGGGATTTTTATCTGCCAGGACTATAGTAAAGAGACAGTCAACAGTGAGCTAAAATGAGATGAACATCTAAGAGGATTAATCAGAAATAAGGAGCGATGGAATAAAATTTGCAGCACTTTTCTCCCTTATTTGTGTGACACTTCAGCTGCATGATGGGGGCTTGGAGTGATACCAGTTCCCCACCACAGCCTAGCCACTCTCTGCAGCTCCATTATGGCTGCTGATTGCACCACTAAGCTCCTGCCTTCCCAATTTTAACCCAGGAGACCCTGTGTCGTACTAACTTTGTTTTCTGGTACTGGAGACAAACACTCTCGGGGGGAGTGGGGAGGAGTGAGGTTACACTGGGTGACAAGTGCCAGTCTCAGGTGTACCTGCCCCTCTCATGATGGCACAGGCAGCTTTAAGTCAAACTGAGCCTTTCCTGCAAGAGACACCAAGTGTACACAGCGTGTCCCCAGTGCCTCCTGGTCCTCAGGCACAGGGTCTGGCAGCTCCTCTCTGGCAGCAGCAGGACCATGGCTCCCCCCACACCTGCCTGGGCACCATGTGAGGGACCCCAAGGCCAATCTTGCTCCAAAGGATTTATAGGAGAAGAAATTTATTGCTGCATAGAAAATTCAGGGGGGAGTTAAATAAGGGGAGAGATTTATACATCCTTTACATTCCATTAGCAAGACGGCACAGCCTGCATCCTCTCCCAGGCAGCGGTGGTGAGGAGGATTCAGGGAGGCTGTCAGCCCCCTCTCCCACAGCTGGAAAAGAGGCTTGAAAATCCAATCAAGCACTTTCCTTTGGGCCTTCAGGAATCCCAGGACTTTCACTCGGGATTTACAGAGAGCAATTTGCTCAGACGATGACTTGAACTACTATCTCCATGCAGCAGAGTGCAGAGTAGGGCAGGGAAGGGGCCTGAAGGAAGGGATGCCGACAGAGGCGGCAGGACATCAGAAGTGATAACATCCCCAGCCCAGATGGCTTCGTGACAGCCCCCGGGTGCAGAGAAAGCACAGTTGGGCTCAGTGAGCTCACCCATCAGCTCCAGCAATTCACTGCTCAGCCCTGCCAGCCCTTCCAGGGCATGAGCTCACCTTGCCATAGAGGTGGCAAACGTTGGAGCATTTCTGGCAGCACAACACTGGTGAGACAGTCCCCCAAGCCATGACAGAGCTGGCCCACAAACTTGTCTGCATGGCAGCAGGGGCTGTCCCATCAAGCCTCCAATACTGTCACCAGCCTCAACCAGAACTATGCAATAACCTGCTTATGGGATACACACAGCCTCACAGGGTCCCCTTCCACCCCTGCCTTTTCTGGGACCCCTCTCCATGCTCCAAGGCTCAGTCAAGCTCTTGAGCTGATGCCAGATAAAGGCAAAAACATTAAGAAAAAAGCAAAAAGCAAAGGAGCAGGGGAGCCTTTGTGTGCGGACGCTTTCAGCCTGGGGCTGCCCGCATTTCTCACAGAGAGGCTTAGTTTATACTTCTTCATAATCTCTTCTTAATCAGCTCCCAGTTCTGCAGCCTGTGCCAGTGTGCCCCCAGGGGCGCAGGGAGAGCAGAGGACTCTGCAAGGCTCCTGAGTGCAGAATACTTGCCAGGTAGCCAGGCCTGTATTTAGAGGCACCTGCCCACACACCCTCTGTTTTCTACACGTGTGTGTACAAACGTTGCACCAGAGCAGCAGCCTCGCAAGGCAGCACCTGTTTGTGGGCAGGAGACATGTGAATCTCACCAGTCACATGTCTCCTCACCCACAGGACACCTGAAGGTGCTCACCTGGGGAAACAGTGCAAGCATAGAACCACAGAAATGCCTGGTTTGAAAGGGATCTCAGAGATCATCTAGTTCCAACACTCTTGCCACAGACAGGGACACCTTTCACTAGACTAGGTTGCTCAGAGCTCCATCCAGTGTGGCAGGGTTGGGGGGGCCAGCCACAGCTTCTCTAGGCAATCTGTGCCAGTGCCTCAGCATCCTCACAGTAAAGAACTTTTTCCTAATATCTCATGTAAACCTACTCTCATTCAGTTTGAAAGACACATGGGGACACAGAGCTGCTGCTGCAGCAGCATGACCTGACATGTATGCCCCAAAGTCCAGGTGGAATGCACACTCATATGGACCCCCACAAGACACAGGCACCTGCTGTCCTGGTGGGATGCATGCACACAGTGTCCCCAGTGGGACACAGGGAGGGGAATGCCCAAGGGACTGCCTGCCTCTGGCACAGCTCCCTGTTGGTCTCACCAGGCTGCCTGCCCACTGGCACACAGCCTCCCACTCTGCCAGAGCTCCCAGACAGCACTCGAGGTCACACTCACCCAGCTGTGGCTACCTGCACAGCCCTTTGGTCCCCAGTGTATCAGATGGGACCAAGTCACCAGCAAGACTGAGATGTTCATCCCCCACGTGCTGTGTGGGTGCCCATGTCATGGGCTTTACCCATGTTAGCAGGCAGTGCTCCATGGGGCTGTAGCACTCTGCACACACCACAGCATTTTGAAAGCATCCATAATGGAGAGAAACACCCCAAAGGTTTCTAAACCAGACTAAATGATACATAAATATTTATGTCATGAGTTTTCCTCCTCTGTCAGACAAGGGGGAGAGACAGCTCAGGCTGCTGCTGGTAGGTGAGCAGTGAGGACCTCAAACAGAGCCAGCAAGCCAGCCACGTCCCATGCACACTCCCGATGGAGATGCTGCTGTGGCTGCTGCTGAAGGCACAGCAATGCTGGCGAGCATCTACACACTGAGCTTCATAGCAGCAGACCTCAGCACTCCTGCTGCATAAGAATCTGATGATTTTCTGAGTTCCCGCTGTAGTAATGAGCTTGATCAACCCATGCAAATCGGTTTCCATTTGAAACCAGCTTTATCTAATGGAATCCACTCAGTATTTGCCTCCTGAAGTTTTCACACAGATCAATCTTCCCCATTTCAGGTGTAAAAGACAACTGGGACAGGGAATGGTTTCACCTGCCTTGACATGGGACCCAGCTTGGAGCTCAATGACAATTTCTCAGCTTCATTTCTCACGTGTGAATTGGCATCATTTCCAGAAACAAGGGGGTTTAGGCTCTGAAAACTCATCTCCTCTGGCAATGGATTATGTCATTAGATCATTCCATAGAGGAGCATTTGGATAACAGAATT
>NW_008665472.1:3255-18251 GCF_000695815.1 Acanthisitta chloris | reverse complement strand
ACCATGGCTTGTTTTGAATATGCAAATCAACCATGCACAGGGAGATTCATTTTGTAAAGTGCAAGTGGAAAAAGCAATGCCAGTTCCCATCCGTTTCTGGCTGACATTTTATTTAACAGGCTATTCATTTATCCCAGTATCCCCAACAGCAGAAACAACTGCTTCTGCAACCTCCTGCAACTCACTGCCAGCACCTTTCCTGGGAGCCAAATTGAAGGGCCCAGTGCCTTCTCCTCCTCCCAGATAAGGCTGATTGCATTAGCAATGGTGAGGGTGTCACACAGCAACCTGCCCCAAGTTGTTCAATGCCACAGTGCCTCAGCACTGGCTCCAGGAGCACTTGGACACTGCTGTGTCTTCTAGCACCAACTGATACCCCAAATGGTCAGGTAAAACCCCAAAATTCATCCCTCAGGCCTGATCCTTCCAGGGATACATAAGCCTGAGTCCTCTTCAAACCACTGGAACAGAGAGTCCCCCAAACTCCTAAGAGAGCCTGTGCTGGACCCTAAGCCAACCCATGCAGACTGGGTCTGTGCTGCACAGACCTTCTCAGCTCCATGGACCCTGGACCAAGTGTTTTGGCTGTACCACAAGACATGTGCAAGCCCACCAGCAAGTGAAACCCCTGGGCAGACACAGGTCTGTTCCGAGCCCACACCCAGACCTAAGACCCCTCTTGCTGTGTGTTCTGCTTGGGTTCGTCTCACTCCCTCCTACCTCTTTTCTGTTCATCTCCAGAGCCCTGTGATGGTGCTCTGGCTGGTCTGCAGGAACCTTACTTAGCTCATCACCCTGGACTCAGCATCTCAGCCCCAGCCAGGACAGAGACAGAGAGCAGGTCTTGAAGGCTGTGCTCCTGGCACTCCCAGACAGGGCAGATGCTAAGCCTACATAAGCTTTGCTGAGGGGGGAAAGCCCTCTGGCAGAAGGTAAGGAGGATGACTGGAAGAGTGTCTCAGCCCTGCAGAGAAGGGGATGGGGCTGCAGGGAGGGAGCTGGACAGCAGGGCAAGGAGGTGCCTCTGGAAAGGGAGTGTGGGCTTGGAGCAGCCAGCTGCTCTGGAGACCACAACCCGCATGGCTCTCCCCACCAACTGCACTGCACTCCTTTTTTTTTTTTGCCTCTCCTTTTCTCCAATTTATCTTTTTGACACGTTCAATGATGCTTCTGCAGACTGAAAACAATAGAGACAGAGTTTCAGCCAAGGCAATTTCAGAGCTGAATCAAAGCTAAAATAACCTAGACACAGAGCAGCTGAGCAAAGACAGCTCAGTGAGGGGGGACAGAGCAGTGCAGGTGCCTTGTCCCCCTCTGCAGCTCCCACTGCTTGGCTGGCTGGCATGGGGGACAAGAAGTCCCACCCAGGAGCTCAGTGTGTCTCAATCACCTGCCATCTCCTTCTGGCCCTCGTAGCATCCTTTCCCCTCTCCCATGGATGCAAACTCCCACCCCAGCACAAAGCCAACCCTGGCATCTGCAACTAGATACCTGCTTGCCCAGCACAGTGGCTCCGTGCTTTGCATAGCAAGCACCAGCGTTTGCTGTCCTGACCTTACAGCTCTGCAGAGCAAGCCAAATCTTCTAGGTAGATATTTTAATTTTTTTTTTTCCTACAGATGCTACTCTGCTGCTATGTGAAGGAGGTGGGAGAGATGGACAGACAGACACACAAGCGGGGAGATATGGAGGATGAGCTGACTTCTGCCAAGTGAATATTGTAACTGGACTCCTAACAAGGAACAAGACACAATCCTCAGCATGACTCAGCCTGAAAACACATGCTGCTTCCCATCCCCACTGCCAGGACCGGCATGTCCCCATCTCACAGCCATTGTCCCACAAGGGAGCAGCCCACGGCTGCCACCCCAGCTCCCACCCCAAATGTATTTCACAGCCAGGGCAGGTAAAGCCAGGCAGCTCCTAGGACAAGGACAGGCTGAGCATGCCAAAACGCAGCCAGGCAAAACAGGGGCTGATGCTCTGCAGGACCAGCTGTGCGTGGCTGACACGTTGCTTGGTCTCTCACAGACCTCCTGAAAGCAGCTGTCAGAGCCTGTCTTGTTCCAGCTTCCTGCCTCTCCAGACATGCAGGTAATTCTGCTTCACCGTGCATGTTCCCCGTTTGTTTCTCTCTGAGAGAGAAAGGGTTTCAACACTGTGAGTGTTGCTGCTCTTGAAGAAGAGCAGAGAAATGGGAGGTGCAGAATCGCAAGCATTCCCCAGGGCTGGTCCATGAGCACACCTTGTGCCTCAGAGCTCCTGGCAAGGGGACAGTGATACATACAGGACACTGTTCACATCCCGAATTATGTTCGGGGGCTGGGAAAGGCAGCATTATTTCCTTCTGCTCCTGCATTTTACTTGTGAAATGCCACATCCAGCTCCAAGGTTAACTGTGGGTCTGGGCAGGAGCTTCCTCAAGTGCCTTCTCTGGATGAGCCCCACATGAGCCTCCCCAAGGGGTCAGTGGTTACCCCAGCCCCAAAGGAGCCTATGCCATCCCCTTGGCGTCCCAGCCAAGGCACTGTGAGCACTGTGTGCTGTGGTAGCCACAGCTTTCCCAAGTAGGTGCAAAACCCCTTTCTGGGGCTGGGAGGCAATGCTCAGCTCATGCCAGAATCTTCTAAGGGAGGGGTTCAGCATCACCTCCTCAGACCAGGGCAGGGATGTTAGACATCCCCTCCTCCCTCCCATCAGCCAACTCCATCTCTCTGGAGGATACAGCCCAATGCCAACCAACATGGGGCTGATCATTTTCGTGAGGACATGCAGATAAAGCCACAGCCCTTCTCACTCCTTAAACACCGGGGGAAGCGTTACCCAAGCTGCCTGTTTACGATAAATGCTGTCGTGTGGAAGCCAAAGAGTGACAGCTCTGAAGATGGCATGTCAGCTCTGGCTGTCCCGGGAGGACGTGTCAAACTGTCACACAGCATTAGCTGCAACACATTACTGCACAGCTCCCTGCAACCCACACTGCCACGGGGCTGTGGCATCCCTGCTGTGCCACAGCACCCAGAGCCCCAGTGTGTGGGAATGCTGCCTCCACTCCATTACCTCTCTAGGCAGCCCCCTGGCCAAGGAGGGCCAGCCCCAGCTTTTGTCACCTGGACCCTTGCATACCTTCTCCTGCAGCAGGACACCCATGGCCTGCTGCCCACAGGCTTTGCAGACCATGATAGACTGATGGGATCAGGTTGAAACAACCACCTGGCTGCCACTAAAGCACCAGGAGCTGGAGATGGGGGGCCTGGGTTATGGGTATGGCAGGGAGAGGGATGGAGATGGAGGTACTGCCCCAGGCCACCTCACATCCACACTGCAACAGCCCCCCAAGAACATATCCCCAGCAAGGAAGCTAGTGGTGGCATGTAGAGCTTGGCGTGGGGCAAGACACCTCCCTATGCCAGTCATGGTGGGGTTGGTGGAGTCCCCTGGGATGCAGCCCTGCTCCCCACTGCCACCCCTCCCCTTGCCACATGACATCTGCCCTGGTCTGTGCCCTCAAGCTGTTGCAGTGTGAAGCAAACAGATCTGCCTACAGCAGCATTATTTTTCCTTCACCAAGGGGAAGCAAACCCATTTTGGGGGAGGTTGGACCCTCTGCTGGGCAGTGGTGGAACCTCAGAGGAGCCTCAGAAGAGAAGCAGAACAGCTGGCACAGCAGCAGTGGCTCCCTCACCTACCCTGCCTCCTCACACTACCACATTTGCATCCAGAGAACATCGCAGAGCCAAGACTGACACTGCTCCTCATCTGCACTTGAAACCACTGCCTGTGGTCTCCACAGCTGTCACCTTGGCACTTTTGGAGAATGACAATTCCTAGCCGCTGGTGGGAACACATCAGATGACTTTGTCCTGAGTCACAAGAAGTGGGAGAAAGAGCTGGACTTGGCGTCAGGAGCTTCCCATCCCTTCCTCTGCCTGCTCAGATTGATGCTTCGAGGCAGCGACTGGCTCTGGGCAGCTGTGAGGCTGGGGTTAAGCTGTTTGGGCACCAGCTGGATTGTGGATGACACAAGAGGCAGCTGCACTCCTGCAAGACCAGATCAGGAACACTTCTACCTGACACCCCTAGTTTGGCCGACAGCATCAAAATCACCTCCCAGGGACATGGAGCCACTAGCCCCCACCACCTCCTTGGCAAGCTCCAGGCACTGCTTCTCCTATTTCTACTTCACTGTCCAGATTAAAATCCTTCTGTTAGCCTATAAAAAAGGTAATCAAAACGATAACAACAACAATCAAATGCTCTCAGCAGATGAGCCAGTTGGTCCTTAATACCTCCTGGCTGTCAACAGCTTGTTGTCATGGGGAAACAGCAGTTACAAGCTCTGTCCTGGGGCTAAGATGGACATCCACCTGGGCAATCTGGGGGGCTCCTGGGGCAAGGAGTAGGAAGAGACAGGTTGGGGATTCAGCTCCCACATTGGGATGCTCTAGACAATCTCAGCACTCAGCTAGCCAGCTCCTTCAAGCCACAGCCAGGAAGGAGCCTCCAGTCACAACTGACTGCTGGCAGGGAGCTGCTCCAGAGGAAGGAGAGATGCTCATGGGCTTCCCCTGCTCAACCACAAAACCAATTATCCTGGTTGCAATTGAAAAAGAGGAGAGACAAAACCCTCTGAACAAGACCACCTGCCAAATGCCAGCACCTGTGGCAGAGGAAGGTGGAGCAGATCTCCTGGAGGCATAGCCCGTTCACACACCGGGCATGGATTACCCAGCAGTGTTTTGGCAATGACAGGTGGTACCACAAATTTGCAGGACAGAGATGAGATGCTCCCAAGTCCCTGGTCAGCTTCTTACAGCCCCATCAGTCCTGCTGCTGCAGACATAGTGGTCAAGGTATATTGGAGGCTACAGACAGTACAAGGCTTAGGGTCTAGGGGCAGTTTCCAAATAACACTTAGGGCCACTGAGGCAGAGACACAGAGCTGGTGACTGGGATGTGCTTCCCAGTTCCCTTGGAGCTGTGTCTGGGGGCATTGCTTACAGGCTATGCAGGACTGGGACATCTGCTCCTTCACAGCCAGGCAGGGGCAGGGCTCTGCAGCCCTGGGGGATCACACAGGGACTGTGAGACACACAGGTGTTATACCTGACCTGTGTTCTTCATGCCAAACAGGGCAATTCCTGGGAAAGCAGCCTGAACTGGAGCTTGGGTAACGGACAGCCATCTCATCAGCAGAGGAGCCTGAAGGAGTTGTGGTTAGCACACCTGAAATTCAGGCCATTTCCACAAGGACCCTCTGTTGAAAAGGCGCCAGGTGAAGAAGCAAGTGATGAAACACTGTAATCTCACACTTCCCCACGTGCCACTGGCTCTCTGGCTGGATGCCAGCATGATTCTTCCTGACCACCCTCCCCAGCCTCTGCTTTATTGGCCCTGTAAAACCTAGAGGCAGTGGCTCACACAGCCAGCATCCCTGCTGACACCTCATTTGCAAGAATACTGCCAGGGGCAGGTAAACACAGGCAAGTCATTAGTATCAGCGTCAGCAGAGACTATCTAACTTGGATCTTATCCTGCGTGAACAGGTAGCAAGGGGAGGCACTGCCATAAACAAATCTCCGCTGAACAGCTGAGACAAAGCAAACCTCAGCATCTTCCTCTTACAGAGCCAAAGGATGGGAGCTGAGACCAGAGCATCCGGCTTCTCTCCCACGGCTTTTCTCCCTCCCTGGAGCAACCCACAGCTCCGGGGTGACCCCCACTCTCTAGGGAACACACTCTTCCCTCCCCCAGCTCAGCCCTGCCGGACTAGAGGACTAGAGGATTCTGACTGAGGAAAGCACCTTTAAAAAATATTTTTACAAAAATCAGCGTTTTATTGCTCTTATGCACCAGTGAGGCACACACTGTGATGTGCTGGCTGTGATCATACAGACCACCAGGTGAATGCCCAGAGCTAACAGGATGAGGATGCAGCTCCCAAGGCATCTTCTGTGTGTCCCCACCCCAGGCAGGACCAGGTATCTAAAGCCTTCTCAGAAACATCTCTCTCTCTAATCAGTAGGGTTACAGCAGGAGCAGACCCAAGGCTCTTCTGCTCGAGTACAGCCTGTGAAAAGAGGAGTCTCACGAGAGTTGCTCAAAGGTGACGCAGCAGCAGCCAGAAGGAGAATTACCAGCTGCTCTAAGCACGGAATACAATTCCCATTAAAGGGAGGAGAGAAATAAAAAAAGCAAAGCACAAAAACCAACTGAGCACTGAAGTGCTTCAAAGAGTCCTCTGTCTCACCAGAAGAAAGGATCCTCTGCCACAGAAAGCCCACAGCCTGGGAGATGCTCCAGTGCAGCCTCCCTGCATCCCACCACCCACTCTGCTCGTGAGATGGTAACGAGCTGCTTCCCACAAGGCCACAGTGAGAAATCTCCAGGGCTCCCTGTAATCTCTGAGGCAAGGTGGTGTGTGCAAAGTACTTTGAAGCCCTACCTGATACGGGAGGTATCACTCACATCCCCCTGGAAGGAATCAAAGTGAGGGGTCATCAGGGTGTGGGGCAAACATTGCTGAAGCATCTCAGCATCCCAGGCTCAGCAAGCCCCAGCCTGGACTGTCTGTGGAGAGGGCATGGACCCCAACACAGCCAAGCCCACACACTCCACACAGCCAGCTCCTGCAGCCAGATCTCTTCCATGGGAAGAAGGACCAGGAGAGGAGCCACAAGGGGTTTTTAATCGAGCATTCTGCTAATGGGAAGGGGAATTAAGGGTTTCCCAGAGAGGCCAGCACTGGGATTTAGCAGCATCGTTCCTTGGGGATTGCAAAGACAATGTAAACCCGCAGGGGATTAAACCTGAACAGGATATCCAGCCAGCAAGGAGAGGAGAGGCCAGCACCATAGGAGGGATGGTGATTACAGAATTACCTGCCAGCCTTTAGGGTGATAAATGGCATGAAATTTTATACAGATAAAATGAGACATATTACAGCTGGGGAAACAGTCGGTGCTCAGGCAGGAACAGCCTCTGCTATCTGGCTGATGGCTGCACAGAAGTATGGCATGGAGGATGGAGCAGGCAAAAAAGAGAAGCTGAGCTTGAATGGCATGGCAGGGCCACACTGGGAGCGATGAAGGCACAGGGAACCAGGGACAGACACAGCATCCTGCTCCCACCCAGAAAAGGATGGGGGATAGTATGGCTCAGTAAGCTCTGAGATCAGTGCTGCAAGAAACCTCAACCCCTGCTTAGCAGTCAGGTCAGGCAGTACCAAGGCTGCCTGGGTGCAGGAACAGCACACACTGTTTTTCTTCTTGCAGTCAGAGAGCACAGGGATGGTTTAACCTTTGCACCATGGGCCAGGCTGGTTCCTGAATCACTGCCTGTCCCAGACCCACAGGCATCCCGGGACCTGTGGACAGCACAGATGAGCTTCACAAGACCAAGTCACAGAAGTAATTCAAGACCAGAACAGGCTGAATGGCAGCAAACCTGAGAGCCAGCTTGCAAGCCTGCAGAGAGCTGGCTGACTGCCTCTCCTTCTCCAGGACTGTGGATGGCTGAGCCCTCAGAGCTGGGTATTTCCCTTGCTTGCTGCCACATCCCATCCTCACAGCCTTTCCAACCTTGGCCAATGCTGGGAAAGACCAGGCTTTGCTGCTTGTTGCTCTAAAGTAGGCTGCCTGGTTTGCCACCCCAGGCACACGGGTGCTGCCCCAGCTGGCTGCTTCCCGGCTCTCCATGGCAGGGAGGGAATGCACACCCTGCCCAGGCCCCAAGGGCTCTCCATTCAAGCCGCTGCCATTCAGTTACATCTCCTCGGTCTCTTTGGAAACGCTGCCGAGTGGGAGCTGCCACTCAGGGAATGAGTCATGCTGCCGGGCGGGTGAGGGTGGCTTGCTGGCATGCCAGGCACTGGCTACCACTCACCCCCGAGAGCCCCCACTGCCCGGGGGCTGCGCTGCAGGGGCAGAAAGCCAGGGTCTCCCGGCAGAGTGGCATCTCCTGCAGCTGGATGACAGCGCCACACCTCCCACCCTGCTCTGCTGTGCCGGTGGCTGCTAAAGCAACGCAAAGCAATTCCCAGCGGCTGCTTTCGCGTGCCACGGCATCAGGGAGAGAGGGAGCAGCCCTGGAAAGGCAGACCCAACAGAGATGGAGACCTTGTGTCCCACTACACGAAGGCATCCTCCACCCCAGCCCAGAGACTTTGGGACTAAGGGAAAACTGAGGCTAGCGGGAAGGAAGGGACTTGAAGCAGATTACTGATGGTGCAGAAGCCCGTGGGCAAAAGGGTCGTCTGAGCCTCCTTGCCCTGGGGGAGGCATCCCCCAAGCCACAGGACAGCAGCCCAGCCACCCCTCTTTGGGGACCATGTCCTCACGTGGCCTCAAAGATCTCCCAAAACCGATAGGATGATAAGTACCTCTTCTGAAAGGGAGCAATTACCACAAAATACAGATTATGCAAATACCTTGGTTACCAAAATGATGCTCCCTGAATTCTGAGTAGGAAAGAAAAGAGCTGTGGAGAAAATTTGTTTAGCCAAGAGCTGCATCACATCAATTTAAAGTGCCAAGAGGCAGAGAGGGGCCTCCTTGGGCGGAGGCTTTAGGAGGCCACCACAGCCCACTGACCATCACACCAAGGATAGAGATGGCACATGGCATTTCCCTTTCCTCCCAAAGCACTTCAAAAAAGTTACTGTCACTGCCTTAGTAAGAATGAGGAAACTAAGGAACAGAAACAGAAGGTACTTGGCCAGTGAGACCCAGTGTGAGGACAGAGAAGAGGCTGTGGTGCTCCCAAGAACAGAGCAGTGCATCCCACTGCTTCCCAGTCCCCTATGAGTGCTAACAGGCAGCTGGCACTTTCTACTGTGGGCAAATGGGTTGGACTTCCTAGAGCTGGCTTTGTGTGAAGTGGAGGTGTGAGAGAGGCAACAAAAGCATGGCACTGGGGAAGAAAAACTGTGGGATATGCTGAATGGGCTGAGAGGGCAGTCTTGTTTCAACAGGCAGGGACTATCCTGCCTCAGCACATGCTCCTTGGGATGGAGGCAATAGTGTTCCCAAGGTCTGATGTTACTGGCTCAAGAAGAGCAGGGCTCAGAATGCCACCCACCACTGCACAGCCCTGGCTGTACTCCACTGCTCTGGGTTTTTCCAGCCTCATCCACTGCCATGGTGGGTCAGTTTTGCAGCCCCAAGCCCTCAAGTGGGCTGCTCAGCTGGTGCCAGAGCTGCAGTGTGGCTATCCCACTGGTGAGAGCAGGGCAGGCCACAAGTGTGGTGCCATCCTTGGTGGCAGCAGAGGACCCTGACAGCCATTTCAGCCTTGCAAGCAAGGCAGCTTTGGGATCAAGCACTGATTTGGAATGATGGAGGGTAACACACATGAAACAAGGGCCATCAAGCAGCACAGCAGCAATGACACCATTTCACACCTGGCCACCACATTTTCTCCAGTGCAAGGTGGATCTAACAGTGACAGCTGATACAATACTGCTGTGCCATAACCACACAGTATCCCTGTGTGGGAACAACTGCTTCTCACAATGCTGCTGAGACCTACCAGATCTTCACATGGGTCTGAGCTGCCAGCACACCATCCCTGCCCTTAGCACACTCACCTGCCTGGCAGTAGTTGCTCACCATATCTCACTGACGCTGCACAGGGAGGAAGGACAACTCGTGACGCAGTAAATGCCAGCAGAGCCAGCCATGCGATGCTATTTCCTATCCTCATGGAGCAGGGAAGCCATAAGTCAGCGGGAATGCTCTTTGCACCGATGCCAGGCAGATTTATGATAGCATAGGCACTGCTGTGCTGGTCCCAGCAGCGAGTGGTAGGAGCAAGGTGGCAGTGCCTGGTCTCTCCTCCCTCCCATCCAGCACCCTACTCCTATCTGCTTCAGTTCCCCACAGGTTGCTTCACCATCTTCCTTCCCCACAGCAACCCTGCTAGACCACCCCCAGCACCCCAGCCCTGCTGCTGTGGTATCTCTGCATTCAGATCAAGGGATGAGTCTGAGGAGTTGCTGAGCCTTTATCTTAACACAGGTAAGGGAGGGTGGCAGACCTGCTTGTAACATTGCTGGTGCTGTCAGAGCAGGACACTGCTCCAGCATGCTACCACTGCACGGCTTAGCACCAGAGACAGCTTATGGAGGAGTGTGCAGATCAGTCTGGTGGGATTGCAGCTCCAGCCTCTGGCATGGACAAAGTGGACTCGCTCTGGGCCGACTGTCACTTCTCAGACACACTCAACTCTGCCAAAAAAGGGCTTAACTTTGGGCATTGGTGAGTGCTGGCAGGGTGTCTCTCCTGCCACAGGCTCTGACACAGCTGAGCAATGCTGGGAAACAGACCTGCTCAAAATAGGTCCCAAAGCTGGATGTAGGCCTAGGACACAAGCTCTTTGGGGCAGGGACCACATCTTTTGCTTCCTCTGCATCTGTCCAAGGGCTCATCTGAAGAGCTGGAAGGACAGCAATGCCCTGTACCCAGCCAGCCCTCATTCCATGGGAGCAGGCTGGGAACCAGAGCCACCTGAGGTCTTGCAGGGACTCTATAGGCATTTCAGCTGGTTTGTTACAACACCTGTGGTATGACTGATAGCAGAAAGATATTGGTTACACCACACTGTCTGCCCTTCCTGCATCTCTTTTAGCACTGCTCCTTTCCGTGACTCCCGTTAATATTCCATGCCTCTATCAAGAGTCCTTTTAGACTGGCAGCCTCCGAGTTGCTTGGAAACTGTTTGCTGCAGCGACTGATAGCCACTGTCGGGAGGGCTCAACGCCAGCCCACTTCCCAGGGCTGCCAGCATGGAACCTGGTGGAACAACCATGCTCCCTTTCCTGGAGTGTGCTGGGAGCCGGAGGAAGCAGAGATAAGAAGGGAGCAGCTCCAACATGCACGGGGGATGAGAGACCTGGGAAGGGCTTGGGGGCTGTGAGGCTCAGTGTAGGACTTGGAGATCCTGCAGCTGCACTTCAAAATGTTCCTGGCCAGAGGGTAAGGGCGAGTTTCCAGAACAACATTCATGGAAAATGTGCTCAGCCTTACAAGATTTATTTGGCCAAATCTGGACATTGAATTCAATCACTGAGAAGTGAGAGAGAGGGTTTTGCTTTATGGACAGGTATTGGTGTGGCCTTAATGGTGAAGTCATTTACCAACACCTCCATAATACTCTATGAATAATTAGGTATCTCTTCCAATTTATGGCTTACCATAAAGTGCTGCTCGAGTTTTGGAGACAGTATTTTTTTTATATACTGTAGCAATGACAAAAAGCACATTTTATTGCAGGAATGGCAGCGTAAGTATATTTATCCATTGGCCAGGATTCTGTGGTATACTTTCCTCTCTAATGGCTGTGCAAACATATATACATCCCAGATTTATACCCAGATTTTCCTTACTTTGCTTTGCAATTTACATAATATGCGAAAATTTCTATATAAAATGGAGAAGAGTACAGAGCCGTTCCTGCCAACCCAGCTGCTGGAATTCAGCGCTTCCCCGTCTCACACCGCTCCTGTTTTCCCACAGTGACAGTACTCTGGGGATTCTGGAACAACCTTTGGGATCCCACCTTTTATCTCAGCATTCCCAGGGAGAAGGAAGGCCAAAAGGGAGGTGGATGAGGACCCCAGGGCCAGCCCAGCATGGGAATCCCCAGGAGAAGAACTATGAGGGGAGCAGGTTCTGCCAATGCTGGTGAAATGCATTGCCAACCCCATGCCACCTGACAGCTTCCTCCATTGCCCCAGTGAAGCATTGCCTTTTCTTTCCAAAAAAATATTGTGGAATTAGAAGGCTGATTGATATGAATATGTAACAACGCTGCTTTATTAATAGCAGCTGCATTATCAGTTTGCTCCCTGCTATTGGCAGGAGATCTGGGACAATATGTGGTTTGAAAACTAAAGAGAAACGCAATCCGCAAAGGCAGCAGCAGTGAGATAATTTCATTCCTGTTCCCGGGGAGCTGACCAGGGAGACACAAACACGATGGTCACGGAGGCACCACATCGCTCTTTCCTCCTGGTCACGGGAGCAGGCACTGGGACAGCTTCATGGTGTGGATGGTCCTGAACACACCTGCAGCCATCTGCAAGAGGAGTAGCACTCAGTGTCCCCAGCATACACAGAAGACACCCCTTCAAGCCAGGGAGCACCACAGCCAGCTTCAACCTCTGCAAATTGAGGTCATTTGGTACAGAGCATCATGCAAATCTCTCTGGCACGGGTAATAAACTCCCTTCGCAGTTTGCTTTCCTTACTCCCCCATCACCACCCTGGAGGCTTAACTGAAAACAAGATTACAAAGGAGATTGGATTGGACATATATCTGGTGTGCTATTTTAGCTGTAAATTATGCCAGCTTCATAAAACCCCAACTGTTCTTTCCTGAGATCCCTGCATAGATTGGCTGGCTAAGATCAAGCATCCAGCACTCGCTGCAGGCAGGTATTGTCTAAGGTCCAAACAAGAGCAAGATCTTATAGTGCTACATATATACACACACACACATATTTATATGCACGTACACATAGGCATGACACAACTCAAGAACTTCTTGTGCCCATTGATTAGCTAAACAGTGACACACACAGAGGTCTTACAAGCCCCTCTACCAGGCTTCCGTCATCCGAACCTACAGATCACCTGTGCTGTTTCAGCTGCCTGTGCCAACACAGCTGATGCTTTCCTCAGCCTTAGCTAATCCCAGGAGAGTGGCAGGCAGCACGGTCCAAAGCAAGGCTGGACACAAGGTATATGACATGGGGCCATGCTCTGACACATTGCACAGAGTGAGTTAGCACATGTGGTGAGGTGAGCAAAGCTTCTTTGCTACTGTGCCAGCCACAGGGCTCCTAGTCCCAGGCGAGGCTGGGGAACAAAGCTCTGCAGCACCAA
Organism: Acanthisitta chloris; assembly: GCF_000695815.1. Taxonomy (NCBI): domain Eukaryota; kingdom Metazoa; phylum Chordata; class Aves; order Passeriformes; family Acanthisittidae; genus Acanthisitta; species Acanthisitta chloris. Next base: position 5,367 of record NW_008665472.1, on the reverse strand, counting down.
TGCAAAACAGCCACAGCCCAAACTTTGCTATGGCAAACCTGGCAAGAGGTTTTGCAATTCCTCTCACGAGCACCACTGCACCTTGGCTGTGCTCCACGACCCTAGAGGACAGAGTAGCCAGCCTCTCAGCACAAGGTGCTGCTTCAGGGAGAGAAGCAGTGCTGCCCAAAACTAGAAGGACAACAACTTGGCTCACACTCAGCTCCAGGCTCTGGCCCCTCTCCTACAGTGCTACCAACACCAGCTCCCCCTGCATTAAGGGCTGACTCTATGCTGTGCTACCTGAGCTCTGAAGGCACGTGCAGTGCAGATGCCTTGGCAATTAGGACCCTGAACAGCAAACACGACTTGGCTGCTGCAAGAACTCTGCTATCTCCAAGGGACAAGAACCACTCTGAGCCCTGAGAGAGGAAGCCAGCGAACCCCCCCCACAGCCCACAGGAGCCTTTCTCCACCCACTGCTTGTTACCTGGCAGGAGACAGCTTGAGAGCACAGCACACTTTGCCTTTCCCCAAGCAGGCATGGCAGTGAGCCATCTGCCCTGTCACACTCCCATTGCTCCACATGCCCTGAGCTCAGCCAGGTCCCACCACACTTTCTGCATGCACTGGCTCACAGCCTGCACTGCCAGCCTGGGGTATGACCCAAGAAAAAGCTCTCCCTGGCAGCAAAGGTCCAGCCTGTCTCAACCATCTTCCTCTCCAAACAGTCCCTCTGGGCAATGCTACAGCAGACTTAATTTTGCGCATCTATCCCAAGTTTCCCACGTGAAGAATTCCTGGAGGGTCAGTGACCTTTGAGAAGACCATGCAATCTGTGGGCAGACATCTGCATGCCTTCTCCAAAGGAAAGGTAGAGCAGCCTCCTGCAAATGAAGAGGCAATGCAAGCTGGCAGAGGTTCTGCATCACAATGTCATGTATTAGGAAGAAAGGGACAGCATAATAATGCTGGTCAAATGCGAATGGTCCATAACCAGGGTGCCACACCTTGCTCTCCAAAGGAGAGCTGCATCTCCCTCACATGGACACACACACACGTGTCCCCACCTGCAACAAGCCATCTCCACACATTACTCTGTGCCTTTCGCCACCAGAACCTGGCACAGGGCTTGTCTGTGTGTGTATGTATCTATCGATACAAAGCCAGGCTTCCTGGGCAATCAATAATGCTATTTAAGAGATAAGTCTTGCTATTGACTGGCTGCTGAGCACAGCTCCTGATTAATTTAAAAGAGAAAGAGAATGGCAAGGGAGCCCAAAAGTGTTCCCAACGTCACCAGGCATCGATGTGTGTGCTCAGGGTGTGCAGGCAGGGATGGATTGGGTCAGGGATGGATTGGACTGTCTGGGTTACAACAGGATGGGGCTGTGCAGGGACCTGTCTTCTAAGGGGGATGCAACTCCACCACTGAACACCTCCATGACCTGAGAAGAGAATCTTCATAGAATCACAGAATCAACTGTGTTGGAAAAGACATCAAAATCATCAATTCCAACCCTCCCGTCGTTACTAGACCATTGCACTAAGTGCCACATCCAGTGTCATCTTGAAAACCTCCACAGTCGGTGAATCCACCACCTCCCCAGGCAGCCCATTCCAATGTCTGATAATTCTCTCCATAAGAAAATCTCTTCCTAATATCTAACCTAAACCTATTGGCAGAAACACACTGGTTTTTACACAGTGGAGGATCTGTGCACTCTTGGGGAAGAAAAGGCCCATCTGTGAATGCATGTGAGCACTTGCTGTGCTGTGCACAAATTAAAACTGGGCATTGTGTTCCCCGAGTCCAGCTGTGGCTGTGCCAGATTTGAGGCTCCTCTACCACCCCCCACCCAGCCATGGTGTTTTGATCATCACTTTCAGTGGTTTGAAAGAGCTCGTTGGCTGCAAAGCCCCAGGGTGGCCCCTGGCTGCAGAAGAAATCTCTGCTCTGGTGCATGGAGGGCCTTCCCAAACCCACTCCCAGCCCTTCATTTTCAGGAAAGGACAACTCCCACCAGGACAGATCAGAGCAAGGGATGAGCAGAGTTCGTCCAGCCTCACAGGAGAAGGATCTGAAGCAGCCCATCCTTCACCTCCCTTACATCCCTTACAAACATTTGAGGG
>NW_008665472.1:0-3226 GCF_000695815.1 Acanthisitta chloris | reverse complement strand
GAACCCAAAAGACAGTTCTGCCATGCCAACTGCCCAGAGATAAGATAATATTCCACCAGATCTGAGACTTCCAGTCCTCCAAGAAGCAAGGATCTGAATAGACTCCCAGCAGGAGCCACAGAAGAAAAAAACCTATGTTTTAGATAGGCTGGATCAAGTGGAAAAAGATGTGTTCTTCAAAAACCCACAGGCAACTTCCAGCCCACAGTGTCCAAAGCCATCACTTCAATGAGCTGTATGACTTGATGGCGCCATTCCACTTTCCTAAGTGTTTCTCCTCGGCTGGCGTGGATCCATGTCTCTGTCGCTTAATTTCAAAGCTGGAGGAACCCAAGAGCTCCAGTGCTGCAGACAGGTGCTGGATGGGGAGGAGCACACCCAAACAAGCCCTGCTCTGTCAGGAAGCAAAAGGCCCCTGACATCAGCTCATCTCCCTCCTCCCACTGCATGCTCTGTGACATCACCCAGCGATGCCTGAACCCTGGAGAGGATCAAAAAGCATCTCAGCCCTGGGAGATCTGGGATGCTTTCTACCCCACAGTGGGAGAGATGAGAGCAGCCTCGCTGCTTCAGATGCCAGTAATGATGTGGGGGCCCATTCAGTGAAAAACCCTCAGATGATCGGAGCCTTTTCCTGGCCAGGCTGGAGGCTCCTCAAGGCAGCAGCTGACTTGATCATTTGAGAAACACTTTTTTCACTACAAAACCATGGTGCCTGAGAGCTGGAGCTACCCTGGCAAATGACACGAGTATGCATCAGGAGAAAGGCTGGCTGCTGATTACAGTGTGAGGGAGGAAAGACCAGTGCTAAGGCAGAGCTGAGGTCTTGAGGCTTTGTCCTTCGGTGCCAGGGTGTAGCCAGAAGCAAACCATAAAAGCATCTTCCTGGTATCACGGGGCTGCCGTTGGAGGCAAAATCTCAACTCTGCAGACATATAGGCACATCCCAGAGCCTTATTCATGCCCAGCACAGAGGTCAGCTCTCGTGAGCTCGAGTGGTGATGCAAAACATGAAGGCAGCTGCTGCAAACAGCATCTACTCTCCCAACTGCTTCCAGCTCAGGGACTTCTCAAGCACTAGACAGGGCTTTATGCTTTTCAGCTTCAGTTCAAGCTCAGACTGGCTTACTCTGAGACAGAAATGAGCTTCAGAGCTTGCTACAAGCTCACTGTTACTCGCTACAAGCATGCGGCTGCCTTCCTGCCTCAGGAAGCTCGAGGCCAACAGGTCCCTGTCCACCCTAACACGTTGTGTGGCACCTCTTCCCTTCCTTGGCCTTATTTCCAGCTCCCCACTCCTTGGCTTACAGAGAGGGACCAAGCACGATCCTGTTTCAGTTGCACCCCCACTATTCTCCCCACACCTGTCACAAAGAGGATATGGTTTTGCACCTGCCCCAGGGGTCCATCCTTAACAGTGGTCTCAACTCCCCTGAGCTGGGAAAGCCTCCGGGGCAGCCAAGTCAGCTGCTGGCAGCCAGCAGCACTGACCCCGCGGCACCCTATGCCACCTTCATGAGTGGGTCCCACAGCAATTGCCTGCAACAATGCTGAAGCTGTTGCTTCGAAGAGGTGCTGCAGCACAATGGTGCCTGTTGCCATGCCAATCAAGTGGGCAGCTGGCACACTGAACTGCCAAACCAGGAGAACAGCCATGTTACCAGAGATGGACCTGTGCTGGGGTGTCCCAAGGGGCTGATTTTCCCCATGGGCTCCTGCAGCAGCATCACAGGGCCTGAGGAGCTCAGCTGCTGTAAGCACCAGGCACTCCTTGATGCACACAGCCCCGGAGAACCTGGAGCCCACTCCCCACCACAGCCCTGCACTGTTGCATCCCAGCTCCAGTCAGCAGCTGTTTGCAGACGTGAGCACTGGCAGACCCCCACTGCCCTGGCTGCTGCGTGGTGATAGCCACTGGAAGGAGACAGGAAACATGGCAGCAAACGCAAGGGAAAGTTCAGCATCACAGGGCTGTGAGCACAGCAGCAGGCCCTCAGCCAGCAGCCAAAGAGCAGGAGGCTGCAGGCTCAGCCATGTGCCAGTGCTCAAAGACACAGGGACAGGGCACTGTCTGGGCAAGCGATGACCACAGGGGACATTGGAGCCAAAAAAACCAACAAAGATTATTAAGGGAAAAAAAAGAAAACGGATGTTGTTTGTTTGCTGCTGAGGTGCAGCATGAACTCCTCACTGCAGGACAACATGGATGCCAGCAGCTCACACAGGGGCATGGATGAGTATGGAGAGCTGCTAAATAGAGGGGAGCACCTTGCCCACGGCCTTTGCCCAGAACAGAGGCAGTGCCAGCCTGCCCCTGCACCTACCCAGAGATGAGCCACAGGCTCTGCCTCCCTTGGGCTTGATGCAGAACCACTTCTTGCCCTCGAGGCAGTCCTGTGCCAGGCGAGGTTCTCACACCCAAGAAGACACATCCCAACCTGCCCTGGCGCAAAACAGCTTGTCTCTCCTCCACCTTTCCCCTGTGGACATGGTGAAACTGAGGCACTGGAAGGCAAAAGGTGGCACACAGCTCGCTGGTTGTCATGAGAGAAAAGAAAGGTGAGAATGTTATTGAACTGCTCTTCCTCAAAAGCGAGCCATGTCTCTCTACCAGTCCTGCCGCCGACAAGGAGGAAAACTAATCCAAATTGCTCTAGAATAGGAAAATGAGGAAAAAAACCCAAACAAGCAACAAGCCGAAAGCCAAGTACGTTCATCTCTGTTCTTTCAGCTCAGCCAGCCACAACCCACGATGGCAATTGCCACAATACTGGACTAATACCAATAATGTTGCCACCCAGGAGCATGCCAAGGTGACCTGGGGTACAGTGGCAGGGCTCCCTGCCCTGAGCCCCACCTTCTCTGCTCAGCCTTGCCCTGCCCGGGAGCCCCGGGGTGGGGAAAGCCATCTCAGGTGTGAGCAGTGCTCAGCAGCACCGACCCGATCCAGACCACACAGCCCCTCAATCCAGATTCCTCCTCCTGTGCATCATGGCGTGTACCTCCCGCAGAGACACGGTCCGAGCCGAGCCTGCGACAGGGAGAGGGGCGGTGGGACAGCCGGGAAGGGCTACCCCATCACTACCCCGGCACCAGCACAAGGCCACATCACGTCTCCCGCTGACCCGCGGTCCGGACTCCACCGCAGGACGAGGCAGAGCTCTGCTCCAGCTCCCGCACGCTAGCGATGGCTGCGGGGCGCCCCGCGCCCGGGGACGAGCATCCT
>NW_008665471.1:7726-14449 GCF_000695815.1 Acanthisitta chloris | reverse complement strand
TCCAGGGCAATAGGATGTGCTGCCTTCCTGGCACTGGTACAGTCACTGAGACTGCAGGAGGTGGTTAAAGGTCCTGCTCAGATCATTCATACGGTAAAAGATGATGATGGTAACATTCTGGATTTATGTGTTCCTGTATCCAGTTAGGTTTTTGCTTTAATCCATTCAAATAATTTCCTTATTTCTAAAAAAAAAAGAGAAAAGGAAACTCATGCTAAACAGGTCACTTAAACATTTCTGTAATACCAGACCTGAAATTTGCCATGAGCAGAGCTACTGCACCAGGCATCTTCCAAAACTGCAACATTTACAGAAAAAAAACACTACAGTTCTCTGTAGAGAGTTGCAGGAGCTCAGCTGATATCCCCATTGTTCACATCTCCATGCTGACCAGGCTATGTGTGAGACCTCATCCCAGAAGAAAGATGAGAAAGGAAAGGAAAAGGAAAGCTCCTCTCGCAGCTGGCACACAGCTTTATTGGCAGTGGTGTCCAAAGCTGGTGACAGATCCATAGCCAGACTATATTTAATTTTTTCCTAAACTATTAGTGCTTTACAGTAATGCATTTCTTTAAATGGGTATTTGTATTTTACACATCCTGTCTTTATGCATCTGTAGGCAAATGTATCTTTAGCCACCAATCACATCCTTTAAATGGGTATTTGTATTTTACACAACCTGTCATTATGCATCTGTAGGTAAATGTATCTTTAGCCACCAATCACATTTCCCTGAAAGGCAGAGCCCTGTGAAAAATCCATGGCCACCAAGTGTAACCCAACATTGCTGCAGGTGCCCTGGCCAGCTCTTGGTGATACTGTGCTTAGAACTTGACCGTAGAAAAATAGACTTTCTGAAATCCTATACTGGTACACACAAATGGGTTTAAATCAGTCAGTGTTACTGAATCAAAAAACGGATGTGGTTTTGTTTGATCTCTTCATGAAGGCAATGTGGTGAATGATAATTACATAAAGAAATCTCACAGTAGCATTTTGCAGCAACATCTTCTCAAAGAAACTTACCGTTTTCTGACTGCCACCACTTCTTTTTCCTGTCAGGCTCAAAAGTTGTGATAACATTTTCAATCATGTGACTGTTGGGCTGCATGTAGGGATTATATGGGTATCTGGAATCACAGAGAAAGCACTTCTGTTCAGCCTAGAAAACAAGATGTGGAGAATGAAAGATTAATTTGGTCTCTTCATTAGAAGTCAGGCGGGTGTACACATATTTATGCCATTGCAGGACTGGAACCTGTCATGTTGCTTTGGGTGCCTGTGCTTTTAACCACTCAGGCTTTCATCTGTAAGGGACAAGCCCAAGAAAATCATCATATGCACAAAGCATGCACATAGTAAATGTTGGCTTTCGTTTGCCCCAGGAACTCTATAAAAAACACACTTTTTCAGCTGTGGGGAAGGGATTTTGGTAAGAGCAGGTAAAGGTAAGTAGGTAGTCTGAGCTGACACCACCACCATAACCACTGTCAGTGTCTTCTGTAGGCATAGGGAAAATGGAAAAGTTTAAAACTGATGCAAAGGAGGAAAATTGGAATGTCAACAGGATAAAAGGGCCTTGTTGGAAAATGTTACAAGCAGAAGAAGGTAGCAATGATTAGTCAATACCTCAGTTCTGAACGAGAGGCTTTTGTCTGTAAAAGGGTTTTGATAGCGAGGGCAAGGTGAGAAGAGAGGGACTGGATTGAGTGGGAGACAACGAGAGGCTTTTGTCTGTAAAAGGGCTTTGATAGCGAGGGCAAGGTGAGAAGAAAGGGATTGGATTGAGTGGGAGGCTAAGGAGAGGTGACAACATGCTGGGCTGGGAGATGACCCGTGTGGACAGCATGGGATCAGAGCCATCAGGGCCAGGGAAGCAGACAGCAGGGTGGGCAAGGGTGGGTGCACTACACAGACCCACTGTGAGCTTTGGGCAGAGCCCCAATGCAAGGACTCAGGGATGTGACAAAGCAGCAGATGATGCCCAAACTGTGTCCCTGGCTGGCAGGGATGCTGGCAGGGAGAAGAGGGGACAGCACAGCAGCCCAGAGGGAACTGAAGGAGGAGGCATGGGTTCAGTGCCATGGCTGTGAGGCTGGCAGAGATGCTGCTGGAAAGAGAAAGTGGAAGTCAGTGGCAGGAGCTGGGCCTGAAATGACCCAGAAAGGGCTGGATGGAGAGACACCCCACCTGTCACACTCAGAATCCACAGAGAAGCATTAGGAATGGTTTGCACGTCTTTGTATTATGAAATCACCTGAAATTATTCACGTTGAAATAAATGAGAAGATATAGATTTACAGCTATGGTACAATTCATGTGTTTTAAACATTATGATAAATATGTATTATATTCCATCATTCATACCACCCTTGACAAGTGCATGAATGTACAATTTAGAAGATGAGAGAGAAATACGAAAAATACTCTGTCATCTCATTTCACAAGGAGAGCTCAGACTGTTGAAGCATTTGGCAGGACTGTGCACACACTCTCTGGTTAATATAGACACATACAATATGATACTCAGTCCACTTATGTTTAAGGCTGTTCCATAAAAATCTTTTTGTGCTCCAAAGGACAAGCATGTGCATGCCTGGCAGCTCCCATTCGCCTCTGAAGTGTGCAGCTTTATACTCTCCTCAATACTGAGTCACCTTTCTTCTCCTTTCAAAACACGTGTAAGTAGTAAATGCAGTCATAGAGTTAAATCCCACTTAACCTACATTTAGAAACAATAAGACATATTAAAGACTGAAAAATATTTGCAGTGCTTCTTTTCAAACACAAAGCAGTTGATCTCTACTTTTTTTCTCAATATGAATTTTCAGTGAGACATCCCAGCTGAGCCCTGGCTCTTGGCAGCTTGTCATGCTGACTAATACCCACTTTCACAAGTTTGCTCTGGTCATGATGACTGACACAGTTCATCAGGAGGGGAACTGGGGGAGGAAGAACCTTTGCTTTACAAGATGCAAGATGCAAAGCTTCCTGGCCTGCCTTCAGCAAAGCATTCAAAATGTGCTGGTGAGAAAGTGAGTTGAGTCAAGTGGGACTCTGATACACTATAGATGACACACACATTTCAAGTGAGCTGAAAAAGCAGAATGCACTGCCAGATCATAAGCCTCTATCTCTCGAGCTCTGCAAAGCAGCAGAATTTGTAGCTTTCACCCTCTTCAGGAGACAGTCACCAGGGGTCAAGATATGTTGAAAGAGCATTAAATCACAGGGATTACTGCGGAACAGCTGCTCCTTTTCATGAGTCTGTATGTATATAATTCAAAGGATAAGTACAGGCAAGTGAAATTATTAATTTTTTATTGCTCTTTGATCTCCTCCTAAAAAGCAAGAATAAAAGACAATCATCCAGCTAAGGGCCAGAAAGATGATTCAGGCTCTTTCAACAAAGGGAAGAGATGTTTACATTTTGCAGAAAGCTGTGGTTGCAGTGTGTAACTTGGAGCAGTGCTTGGTGCCATCTCCACATTTAACTCTGCAAATGTGTCACACCCTTTAGCCAGAAGGTCATAAACTGCAATTATTTTCAATTGTTTATAAATTAAGCTGTATTTTAACTTCCTCTTTAGACTAAGCTGCTATTTAGTGAAAATATTTCCATTTGTGACAATTTATTAGCTCAATAGGGCCAAGTCCTCCAGGATGTGCAACAGAGGAATTCCCATTTCTGCCTGGCACAGCTCCCATACACCTGCTGGTGCCCCCATTACTACAGCCAGGGATCAGCCACATTTTGCATCTCCTGACCCACCCACATGGCCAAAAACTGGACTACAGCATTAGGTCTTCCCATTTCAGAGATGACATGCTGCTTTTATCAACATTGGTCTCATTTCAGATCAAAAGATATGAGAGGGCATGGTATGAATCTCTCACAGGCTGACTCAGGTCTCAACACCATATGAGACATCCTCCAGTGAAGGTCCAACAAGGCAGTGCCTGCAGCCTGTGCCCTCACTCCTCCTGCACTCACACACATGCAAACTCTGGTCTTCACCTCTCAGGCATGAGTGGGAAGACAACTTGCAGAGCAAAGCTCCTTCAGAAATTCTTGTGCTCATTTGCATCTTAGGGATGCTTCTCCCCCTTGAGAAGCTGCACATCACCACGGAGGCTGTTTGCTGCCAAACCCTCCATATGTGCACCAGATTTATCTCACACTGTCTGATGACTATTCAGGCAGCTCCTGAAGAAACTTCTTGGTCTCAGAAAATTCCCCTTACAGATGAAAATACTGTGAGTAAGCAGAGTTCAGTTTATTAAAAAAAGAAAGAGCAAACCAACCTCTAGGTAGCCTACGATGCAGTACTTCTGAGGGCTGTTCATCCCACAGGTAGAGGAGGCTGTGAGCTGCTTGCTGCGACCCCGGAGGAGGTCCCCAGTGGCTGGGTGACAGGCCCCAGCATCACAGTCATGCTGAGCATGCTGAGGTCTTAGCAGCACTGAGCACAAAAGAAGGTCAAAGAGAGGTTAAATTGGTTTGTATACCTGGCAGCATCCTCCAGCCAAAATCAGTTCAATCCCAACACCAGCAGAAAATGAAGTTATCCTTTGCCTCTACTCCTTTTGTCCTGAGTAATACTTTTTGTGAAGAACTTTGGTAATGAAGACACCTGCTGCGAAGTAATTCAAAAAACGTAGCCAGCGTGTTGCAAATCTATGCTAAAACTTAATTTTTCAGCACGGTTTTCAGTAAAGATGCCAGTCTGCCATGAACAATAATTGGTTATGCTTCCTACCCTGGTGTACCCATTGCCAGCTCCTACAGCAGAATCAGAGGCATTTCAATTGACTCAGTAAGCAGAGCTACATTTGGATTAATTCTGCTGATTTCTGTTGATTTCCAAGTGATTGTGGTGGAATTGAGACCAGGATTGACATCAGGGCTCCCTCAGATTTTCTGTCATTTTGCTATGGATTCCTAGTCCAGAGTCAGAACTCTCCACTCAGACCCCATGGAATGGTCACTAATAAACGAAGTAATTCTGAATTCTCTAAATAATTGCAGGATCTTTGTGTTTATTTTGCCCGAAACAACTTTAAATATTTTTCCCATTATATTAAGACTTCCCTTACAGGGCTTGTCCTTTGAAACAAGTTCTGTCCTGAAACCCTGAACAGGAATGGGTACCTCGGAGGCTTTATCTGTTCAGTTTTACTTGGCTCAACTTGTCATGAAAGGTGCAGTTAAAAAACCCCAACAATTGATACATGAGGATCCCACAGAACACTGGAAATGGTAATGCAATTACAACAGTAAACCCACAGCATTTTACAGCCAGATCTCAGTCTGTGACTCAGGCTGTATTTCAGATGATGAATGATGCTTGACTCTTTAGGTGTAAAGCAATGCCTAAGTTTGGTTAGCCTGCTCTCCTTATTTATGCAGATCCATGCTCATTGTCATTAGTAGATATTCATTGCTCCTTTGAGGACCTGATTCAGACTCAATTACAACATGTATCTCGTCTTTGTACATAAAGGCTTCGTATCACTCGTGGGTTCTAGGCAGGAGAGTGGGGAGTAAGGACTCAATGTCACATGTTTCTTAATGGCATACTCAAAAGAAGCACTCGAACAAAATCTTGGAGAGATATGTAAATCACATGATAATAATGTTTCAAAATTTGCCTGAGTAACTGTAGCATCTGTACTTACACAGGTGTAACAGGATGGCCAGCCCCAGCCTCATGCCTCTCCGTGAAACTCAAACTGGTACCACTGCAAGAGAAGAACTGGTGCACCACTTGGTGCTCTGCCTCACCAGGCCACCCCTCGTGCATAGATGCACCCAGACCCAGCCTTTAGTAAAGTGACAGAGCAGAGACTATAAGACTCAAAGGAAACCCAGCTTTTTATTTAGTTCTAGAAAAAACTTCTCAGGATGGAAATTGTGGCACTGAAACTGGTATGAAAGCAGAGAGACACCTCACAGGGCTTTCAGAAAAGACTGAAAACATATTCACACAGTGTAAAGGAAAACCAGAATGCTATCAGCAAAAATACTGTAGTATTCAAATAAAAATTCCTGAATCCTAACTAGATTCAGCAAAGATCTAACTCTTTCTCTGGAGGTTCTTGTTTCTTTTCATTAACTTAAAACAGAGACAGAGGTTCCTAATGAAGACAGCACTGAAAAATGCCTGATGTCAGGTGCTATGAATTTTGTCAGAGAAGATATAACTCTATCTTAAAGTGTGGTGAAGAAAAACAGGTAATGTCACTATCAGTGCAAAAGACTCATTAAGGGGAACCTCACCATGAAGCCAAGGGAGGTACATTGTGGCATCCCTCCTTTTCCTGCTTACCTGGAAGAAGGTGAGACTTGCCAGCACAAAACCTCTGTTGGAAAAGCAGACATGGGTAAAAAAGACAACCCAGCATCCTGCCACTAAGTAAAGCTCCCAAACCAAGCCAGCCCCATCTTTGCACCTCCCACATATTTCTCCACCTGTAGATAGCAGTGAGGGTAGTGTGCCCTGATGCAGTTCCTGGGGCATCCCTGTGTGAGAATGCCCAAAGTGCAGCTTCCCAGCTCTGTTCTCGTTCCTCACCTTCATCTAGCCATTGCTGTGCTGAATGAGCTGACATGAAACATCCCCCAGAGTAGAAGGAATATAAGCAAAGGCAGTTCAAGCACTACAGGCTCCACGTGGGCTGGGTTCACATATACAGCACATGACAACAACAGGCATACTTAGA
>NW_008665471.1:0-7686 GCF_000695815.1 Acanthisitta chloris | reverse complement strand
GGAAAGCTATCAGGGCTCACCAGCTTTTTGTGCTGCTTCAGCTACTCTCACCTGCCACAGCCACAGAGAGCCTGGCATGTGACAGGGAGATGATGCTGGTGAGCACCATTTAACTGTGCCTGACTCCTTGGCTGCAAAGAGCACTCACCGTGGATCTACTGTCCGAGGCAAAACTGCACAAACATTCTCCTGCTGTGCTGGACTTTAAATTCTATACTCTGTCAGAATAATGCAGAGACTCAGAGATGATTTAAGCTGTTAAATTCTATACTCTGTCAGAATAATGGACAGACTCAGAGATGATTTAAGCTACAACCACTGTGACAGCACTGTAGTGAAATACAGGTATCCACGGTAAGAGTGATCTTGACAGGTACAAGTCCCAGTTCCTACCTGTCTAGCACCGTGACATTCAATACCAATGATACTCTTTCAACGTGACTCCCTTTAAGACAGGAACAAGGACCAGCAAAACCCTTCAGTTCTATGCTTAGCAGGAAAACTAAATATTGAAGAGGTCTTACCTGGGTTCCAGGCAGCCAAGTGTCGCAGCTGGAAATGAGCACAACTGACTGAGGGAAGCGAGCAAAGGCATAACTGTGTGCTCCAACTGGAGAAGACAGCGCGTCCCCCGAGGCACCAAGGTGTAGGTGAGAATGAGACCCAGCCTGCAGCCTGTCAAAAGCTTGATTTGTGAACTCTTTCTGCTTCTGGCATCAGCAAATATGTTCACTGAAAGACAATTGTGACAGGTTAAGTTCATGGCAGAAAAAGTTCATGCAACTGCTAACAGAAGGCTGTGATTCTTTAAGAGCTGGCAAACAACACTTCATCTGTTGTTTAATTGAACATCTGTTCATCTGGTCTGATTCACAACCAAACATCAAAGTCTTTACAGCTACTTAACATCTAGTGGCACTGGTTTGTCTAACGAGGGCTAGAAAGGATGACACCTCACAGCAGAGGTGCAGAGAGCTGATTTGGGGTTCTGAGGTGACTGTAAACATGCTCACCAGAGAGCTGGGATCACACTGGGGGACACATTGAGACAACTTTGAATTAGCTCAAGCTTTGGATCACTACCACTAGCCTTTTCTCAGTTTAAAGCTGAAGACAACATGGCAACTTGAGCCACAGCTTTGCATTTCAGTCTAAGCTTTACCTGTAACAGTCTCCAGCAGCAAGCACAGGGCAGGGTGATGTGTGGGGTACAGTGTGGTCACAGGAAACACAGAGATGGAGCAGCTCTGAAATGGCATTCACCAACTCATGCACAGAACTGGCCACTGTTTTTTGGTGTCTTCATTGAAACCTGTGGCACTGTGATTCCAGTTTTCAGACTGACAGGTTGTCTTGATACACATTTTTAGTCGTGATATATTTGTTATCAGTTCTCCTCTGACTGCTTGTAAGGCTTAATTCATGATAGTCTGACAGGTATCATCACATCCTTGAACAGAAGGATTTTTATATGTGCAAAATAGGTTTTATACATTAATAATTGCTTTTCTTTTGGCAGTTTATATTCTCTCCAAAAGAAAAGTGTTCTTTAATCCTATAACAATGCTCAGTACTAAGGGTCCTCTGCCATCACTATGATTGTTTACCCCAGCAGAAATAATTCTTATACTTTGATTTTTTGAAATTATTTTCCTCAAGTGCATGTGGAAATTACTTGTGAGAGACTTTCTTCAGGCTAATTTAATCTGTGCTTGGTTTGCATTCATGCATGATTAATTATTGTACAGATGGTTTATACTTAGTGGGTTTCAGTATTAAGAAATAAAAGAGTGATATATTAAGATCTTAATTCTACATTTCATGTGTAAGCAGCATGTCAAGTGCTGCCTGAAAGAGTGACATATAACTGAAGAAAGTACTATTATGAGGATGCTACTAAATTGTGAAATGGTTGACATGTTATTGTCATATTTGGTAGGGAATTCAGAATTCGTTGCAGAGAAGTTATGTGAGAAGTAAATATCAAGGAAGATTTATTTGCAGCATATAGCCAGTCCTGTGTTTGATTTATGTAAGACCCCAAGCAAGAAGGAGGTTTTAAACTGCTTGAGGCAGGGATTAAGAAACTTCTTTCTTGCTCCTTTAATCTCTCCACTGGTAAAGGATCTGGATTTATAATGCATCACTCGTCCCGTGCTGGCTGGAGGGTAGATAGCACTGGTGTGTGATTTTTCAAGTCATCACAGGTCCTATGGTTGTCATTTTCTAGGCCCCAGGCACATCCGTAACACACACACAAAGGACAGGAATTGCTAGCACTTCAGCATCTATTCCCTTCACAGACACCAACCAGCAGTGAGGGAACAGGGCAGGAGGAGAGGCACCACTTTACATTTTCCATAAGAAATACAATTATTTGAGCCCAGGATTATTCTTGCCACATGAAAAGTCAGTGTTTAATCTAAACAAATCACCTGAGTTTCCTTGGAGTCAATGGAGAAAGACAGGGAGAGTCTACAGAGTCCATCCTACCACTTTCCTTAGACACTTACCTTACAGGGATAAATCCTCCTTCAGAGGTAACTGCTGCTTTCCTGTGGTTATGGGCAGCACAGCTCACTAGCTCAGGACAGATGCCTGTATTTTAAGCAACTAAAGTGTACTGAGATGAATCCCATCCATGGCCAAAATCTTAAATCTAATGGTTTGAACAGCAAAACTATCTTGCTGCATTTCTCTCGCCCCTCTTCTGTTTCTCCTCTCATTTCTTCAAGCGTATCTTATGCTTAGAGTGTAAGTTTTCAAGGGCAAAGTCTGTGAATTTTTGGGGTCCTCATCTCCACATCCCACTGGTTGGCTGCCCCTTGAATCCTAAGGAAAGCAGATTTCCTCCCAAGCACATGCTCTGTGTTTCTGCCTTTATTTGGCCCCAATAAGTCCACATAGAAGTTTCTTCCACAACTGGGAGGAGAAAACTGCATTTTTAGGCTTTAGTGGAAGTGTTAAAGGCTATAAAAGTCCCACAACCACAGGAATTAACCATGCACATGTTTATTTCTAAAACAGAGCTGTGTTGGAGAGAGTTGGTTTATAGCTGTAGGAGTTAAAAGAAGCTATATTTATATTGATGATTACATTATCAGGAATAATCTAAATTTCTGCGTATAAGACAAGTGGAAAAGACTTTTAAAAGTTAATATTTGCTTTGAGCACCTCACTGTCTTAGCTAAATGGAAAGGTTTGCTGCTCAGAGAAATGATTCTTGTTTCAGGCTGCTCCAAGCCAAGGTGCTTCTCATTAGTCACAGAAAAATGGCTATTTTTAAAGACAATTTGACCAAAGACTTTTGTTTTGGAAAGACATCTGTTCGAATACTTCCTTCAAGAACACAAAAACTGCAAAGTACACACAACATAGGCCAGAGGGTCCTTCCAACTCTGCCAACAAACTGACCTGAGCAGCACAAGGAGCAGTTGCTGAATTAGATTTACCAATAGGCTTTTAAAAAATCAATCATATTTCATTTTAAAATGTCAAGCTTTATTTTGGCAAACAAATAAAACACTAAAGCAACCCCTTAGTAAACCAGGGATTATAATTCTAATATAGCTTTAAAGTGCAATATGAACAAGGATAATATACACAGAACTAGGATGACTGCAACAATCTTCACATAACAACTGCTACTCTGCAACATAAAATAATTAAACACCTCACTGGAAAGCTTTTTCCACCACAGTAGCTGTTAACAGGGAATAATAGTGCCCTTATTCTGCTAATGGTCTCTGTGCTGCCTTTTCCACCACAGTAGCTGTTAACAGGGGATAATAGTGCTCTTATTCTGCTAATGGTCTCTGTACTGCTGAAAGTGCTAAGAAAAGATTGTCCTATTTTTACTCGCCCAAATTTGTGGCAATGTTCTGTTTTAAATCCCTATTATTAGACTTTCTGTACCTATCAGCCTAAATTTTCCTGAGTATTTTTCTCTAGCTTAAAGTAAATTCTTCTATAAAGGTTAAATTGATATTGTTTAGAAATTATCTTGAGCTCAGAAAATCTCTCTGGCCCCTGAGGAGCCTCTGTGGCCCATTGGCTTAGAAACATTTTGTTATCAATGCAGGAACCTTCCATACTATAGTCTGTCAGGGAACTCAGATATGTGTTTGGGTATTTTTTTGGTGGGGGGTGAATAAACAAAAAACAGAACTCAGGAAACCACAATTTAAAGAAGAAACAAAGGGAAAACTGTCAATTCCACAAGCTCCCCCCCCCACAATTTAAAGAAGAAACAAAGGGAAACCTGTCAATTCCACAAGCTGCCCCCAAAAAAAAATCCTTGGAAATTGAGATTATCAGAAGGAAATCCTGGCAGAAGGATGACAGCCCCTGGTTGCAGAAGACACTGAGCACAGAGCAGACAGGTGTTAAATCAACCTGAACTCAGCCAAAAGCCTCAACAGCTATACATACCCTCTTTTGCCTAACTTGGCAATATATACAGCTAACCTGATATTTTGGAGATTCTCCACTTTCAGTCCCAAAAGAAATTTAATACAAAGGCTTCTGGAGGTATTTCAATCTATCAACATACACATGTTAATAACCTGAAAGCATGACAGGATGATGACTGGCTGACTATCAGCTGTTTAATTCTATCTGTGTCTATCCTGTAACATCTGGAATCTGTACAAACACAGGAAGCATCACACAAAAACCACACATACGTGAGGGGAATGATTAGATTTTGTCATGGACCCTAATGATATAACCAAAAACCAGTAGCACGGCCAGAACACTGCATGCTAGTGAGTTGGGAACTGCTGGATAGATTTAGATGATTTCCCCAGGATCAAGAATGTATAAACTCTGCTTCATCTTTCTCTCAAGTATTTAATTATACCAGATGGAAGAAAGCAGAAAAATTTTGTCTCACTTCACTTTCCTGATCTCCCCTTGTCACACGGAAGGAAAGTGTCACCAGCAGGCAGGAGCAGCTGGGTATGCTGGAAAGCCAGTCAAGCACAGAAAATGCCAGCAGCAAAGCTGGAGAAGGAAATACCCCTTGCTTTCAAAAGCTTTTATTGAGGCAGTTCCTTTTTGGCAGAAGAGGGCAGGAAGCAACCTTTCCCTTGCTGACCACCTGCGTGGAGCACATTTCAACAGCAAATGGTTTGCTCACATGTTGCCCATCCTGTCTCACCAGGTAGTTTGTGACCATAACCCTGAGCTCCTGGCAGCAGAGTCAAGGGAGTAGGTGTCTCTGAACACTGAGCCAGATGGCACTTCAGGGTCCCTGCTGTATCTTGAAGAGTAAGTAGCTTGCAACAGAAAACTGGGCAGAAAAGGACCAGAGCTTTGAGGAATCCAGGATCAGTTTTAAGTTGGAGGCTGAGAGGGTGGGAGAGGGAAGAGGCAGCTGATTCACGCACCAGCAAATATTCAAAGTTTTAAGAAGGTCCACAGGTAATCATAGGGTCATAGAGTGGGCAAGGACGATGTGGAGAGAACTGGGCAGGGGATTACAGAGATTGTACTGCATGAAACGACTTCCAGTTGTAGCTGGAAGTTGTAGCTTAGTCAGACGGGCACGAATGAAATGCTGTGTGCTATCAGTTCACAAAAAGAGCATTGTCATGCAGGAACAGAGGCTGAAAAAACCAGGGTGATCCACAGGTGTGACTGCAGGGTGTTCATTCCCTGCTGGGCAGGTCTGTGCAGAAATACAATGCCTGTTTGGAGAGTTGGGATGCACTGGACTGACTGGGCATGTTGAGATGCTCACCTAGGAGTATCCTGACCCTGAGTATTCCTGAGCATACCAAAGGAATACTGAAGGTCCTAATATACACTTGTGTGTCTTTGTCTCCTCACAGTTGTTGGCCTTGTGCTGTTTGGACAATTCAAGACCATTATGTGAAAGGATTAGTGTTTTTATGTAACTTGATCAATTATCCAAATATTTCTGTTTTGTAATAGTGATCTAATTACTAAAAATAGCCAAGTGGTGAAAGAGCAGGATTTACTACTGACCTGACATTTGTAATCTAGACAGGAGTTCAGTTCAGTGACTGATGTTCCATTCCTCCCCACAGACACCATACAATCTATCAACAACATACAGCAAATCTCTGCTGAATGAAAGACACAACTTTGAGTCAGCTATCTGTCTGCACCAAACAATTTAAATTCCTGGGAAAAGGGGCAAAAACCCAAACCCAAGATTACACTGTAACATTTTAAACCACAGATTTCACAGTACTTCACTGGAGTACATAGTACTTATACCAGTGAAACAGCTGTATAAATTGCATCTTAAATGTTAGCAAAGTCATAGAAATATTAAAAAAAATTAGGATTAATTTATCTTAAAAAACCCAAACATTTGTACTTGAAATTCAACAAGGGCTGGTGCAGGGTCCTGCACCTGGGGAGGAATAACCCCAAGCACCAGTACAGGCTGGGCACTGACCAAGAGAGCAGTTCTGTGGAGAAGGACCTGGGGGTCCTGGTGGACCATAGGCTGTCCATGAGCCAACAGTGTGTCCTTGTGGCTAACAAGGCCAATAGAATCTTGGGATGCATTAGGAAGAGCATTGTTAGCAGGTGGAGGGAGGTGATCCTGCCTCTCTACTCAGCCCTGGTGAGGTCACACCTGGAGTGTTGTGTCCAGTTCTGGGCTCCTCAGGACAAGAGGGACATGGAGCTCCTGGAGCAGGTCCAGGGGAGGGCAATGAGGATGATTAATGAGGAAAGGCTGAGGGAGTTGGGCCTGTTCAGTTTCCAGAAGAGATGGCTGCGAGGGACCTCATTAATGTATTCAAGTGCGTGAATGGTAACAAAGAGGTAACAGCAAAAACTGATGCACAGGAAGTTCCACCAGAAAATGAGGAAGAACTTCTTTAGTGTGCAGTCACCGAGCACTGGAACAGGTTTCCCAGAGAGGTTGTGGATTTTCCCTCACTGGAGATATTCAAGAACCATCTGGACACAACCCTGAGCCATGTGCTCTAGGGTGGCCCTGCTGGAGTAGGGAGGTTGGACCTGATGACCCATTGTGGTCCCTTCCAACCTACCTGACTCACTGATTCTGTGAAAACTGTGCTAATCACATCGATCAAAGCTGTCCTGTTTACATGATGAATTAACAGCAAACAGGATTGCTTTGGATAGCCTCAGTAGCTTTAAAATCCTCCTCCTTTCAGTGAACTGGCCTGTTCAGCTTTTGAGACCCTATGACAAGAAAGGTTCCCTAGGATCATTTAAAAAAGGATCTCTCAAAAGACCAGAAGTGGGTCTGAGTTGGAAAACTGACATGAAAGAATATAGATACTAAGGCCATCAACAGCTTGTTTTGATTGAAATCAGCGACAGACAGACCAAGAAAATGGAATCTTGTCAATTGTGCTGGTTTGAAAGCAAATCAGAGACTCCAAGTCAGAAATACAATTTAATAGGAAAACCAAAACAATAAATGCAACACTACAAAAAGAAACCACTGACAGAGTCAGAAAGGAACCTGACACCCTGTCAGTCAGGGTGTTGGAGTAGTCCCATTAACTGGTGGCTGCAGCACTCCTGGAGCAATGGCTCTGTTGGAGCATTGACCCTGTGGATCTGGTCTTCACCTGAAGGTCCAGTGGCAGCTCTTGTCCTCTGGGAATCCAGCAGGCCAAGGGCTCTGTGCTGCTCCAAACTCCAGTTTATACCCCTGTGAGAAAATTTGGC
>NW_008665470.1:0-1018 GCF_000695815.1 Acanthisitta chloris | reverse complement strand
AAGACCTCTAAGATCGAGTCCAACCATAAAGTAGGTCCCAGGCTAGCAAGTGTCTAATCAACTATAGGAAGAGCATTGTCAGCAGGTAAAGGAGGTGATCCTGACCCTCTGCTCAGCCCTAGTAAACCATAGCTGGAGTGCTGTGTCCAGTTCTGGGCTCCTCAGGACAAAGAGGGACATGGAGCTCCTGGAGCAGGGTCCAGCAGAGGCTATGGAGATGATGACTGTAGTATCCCTCTCATGAGGACAGGCTGTTCAGCCTCGAGAAGAGGCAGCTAGAGGGACCTCATTACTGTGTGTCAGTGCCTGCAGGGAGGTGCCAGAGGATGCTCCGTGGTGCTCATCAATAGGACAAGAGGCAGTGGGCAGGAACTGATGCACAGAAGTTCCACTTAAACATGAGGAAGAACTTCTTTCCTGTGCAGTGACCAACCACAATCCTGAGCCGTGTGCTCTGGGCTGGCCCTGGCTGGGCAGAGAGGTAGGACCTGATGACCCATTGTGATCCCTTCCAGCCTGACCCAGTCTGTGATTCTGTATAGAACTCTGATACTACTCTTTTAAAATAAAGACTAGCAGTTCTCACACGAATACCTGAGCCTGTGAGGTGAGGTTTGTAGCAGCTGTCACTCGGAGGACACCATCCTTTAGCTCATCTCTCCACAACCATGCAGGAAAGGGCTCATACCATGACCTGTCCCACGCAGTTTGCAGAGCTGCTGGACACTCAACAGCACCAGCAGCACCGGGCAGTGCCAAGCTGATGTGCCCTCAGGGTGCTCAGTGGTGCACAGCACCATGTCACAGCTGCAGAGACCTGGCTGAGGAGCCTGTGCCCAGCACCAGGGCAGTGACAGGGCTGCTTCACTTCTCCCTTGCCCCCTCTCTCCCTCTCAGCCATTTATAGATTCCTAGATTGTTAAGGGGTTGGGATGGAGCTTAGAGATGATCCAGTGCCAACCCCCTGCCCTGGACAGGGACACCTCCCACCAGAACAGGTTGCTCAAGGCTTTAGCCA
>NW_008665469.1:582-1500 GCF_000695815.1 Acanthisitta chloris | reverse complement strand
TGTCATACATGTGGGGAGGGACCTGCAGACGTGTTCCACACGTGTTCCACGCGTGGCAGTGAGTCACAGCCACATCCAGAGCCTCATCCTGCTCCGTGTTCCCAGGTCAGACACATCCACTGCTCCTTTCCCTGGGATTCAATCCCAGTGCTCCCAGTCCATGAGAACCTCCTCACCCAGTCCCTGTGTCCCATCCCGACATCTGATCCCAACACTATTCCCAATCCACTCCCCTTTTCCCTGGGGAGCCCCAAATCCCCAATCCCAACATTCCAGAGACTCTGCTCTCCTCCCAAACTTCATTTCCAGAACAGTTTAATCCATCGTCCCCCACTCCCTGGTACAGGAATCACTTGGAAACATCCCAAAAAACGTGGAAATAGAAAAAAAAAAAAAAAAAAAAAAAGAGAGAGAGAAAAAATATTTATCCATTAAAATTCCTCCCGAAATTCGGGAGGTTTGGGATTCCCAAATAAAAACGAATATTCCTCATTTCTACACAAATCTAGAGTTTAAAAAAGTTGGAGCTATGGAACAGGCAATAGAAGGGGGGAAGGAATAAAACCGGCAAAAAAAAAAAAACCAAAAAAACAACGGAAGGACATAGCAACGGTGGAAACGGAAAAAAAAAACTGGGAAAAAAACCCAACTGAGCCGAATCCTCCCTGCCAGGTGGGAACGCCGGGAATTCCCTCGGGATTTTCCAGCTCCCACCGGGAGATGCTCCCGCCGTGCTCCTCTCCAAGGAACCCCTGGGAATCCCTTGGGATTCGGCCGCGGCGGGGGGAGGGGGGGGGGAAGAAAAAAAAAAAAATAGGAATTTTGGGAACATGCAAGTCCAGACCGGAGGAATTCCGACACCTACTGCGCCACTAGAGCCGAACGGCGCCTATGGAAAACGTGGAATAGCAGGAACTC
>NW_008665469.1:0-553 GCF_000695815.1 Acanthisitta chloris | reverse complement strand
GCCCAGCCGCTCCCGCGATTCCCTCCCGGAATTCCCTCCGGCCCCAATCGCCGCCGGGAAGAAGCGGCACCGTTTGTTCTTTGGGTTAAAAAAAAGGGATTTTGGGGAAGGAGGAAAGAGGGGGGAAGTTCCACCCTCCTCCTGCCCCGTCCCGAGCCGTTCCCGATCCGGCGCCGCATCCCGCGGGGCTGATCCATGTAGTGCTTGTGGCTCCATCCCAGAGGATTCCCAAGGCCTCGGGAATGCTGAGCTGGGCAGGGGCCGATCCCGACACATCCCGGGAGCTCTCCCCGCGCCAGGGCTGAGCTGCTGCTGCTACTGAGCCTCGGCCACGACCGGAGGCTCCGGAGGCACCGCCGGAGCTTCTCCTTGCAGCGGATCCACCTTGGAAAAATTCATCTCCAGGATGTGCCGCTGGAGGTGTCGCACCCATTCCTCCTGGATCGACAGGGGCCCTTGGAATTCCACCTCGCAGAACCTGCGGAGGACACGGGGAGGAGTGGGGGGAGGTCAAACCCGCGGAGGATGGGATGGGATGGGATGGGATGGGATG
>NW_008665468.1:0-312 GCF_000695815.1 Acanthisitta chloris | reverse complement strand
GCAGGAGCCGAGAGCTGCACGGGGCTGGGCTTGGCCAGCAGCACAGGGCACAAGCAGCGTCCCAGGCAGCTACGGGGGCAGAGAGGTGGGAGGCAGCTCAGCAAGGCAGTGCTCGTTGTCCGGCTCACCTTGACAAGGAATGCCATGGTAGGGAGCTCCCAGCACAGCTCCTGCTGGTTGAGCAGCAGGAGGAAGCGCAGAGCAATCTGGAAACACATGGGGCTTGCAACACGATGCATCTCCCTGGCAGGGGGAAAAGGCACCATTGACTCTAAGCCGGGTAGGAAACCTCTCCTGGGGCTGACTCACAGA
>NW_008665467.1:12406-13842 GCF_000695815.1 Acanthisitta chloris | reverse complement strand
GGCCCTGAAACGCGATGCTGGGGGCCAGCGCGGGGAGTCGCCTCTTTGGGCGGGCAGCGCTGCTTCACTGGCTGATTCCCCGGCTGATTCCCCGGCTGCAGCCTTGGCTGCCTCCCCGGCTGCCTCGGCTTCTGGGAGCGCTACAACGCGGGGTCAAGTGAGGGTGGGGGGATTAAGGGCAGAGGGCAGCCGGAGTTCCCGGGTGCTGCGAGCGTGTGTGAAACCGTGCGAATTTTTCTTTCTAACTGCGAAAAAGTACTTATTTATTAATTGATTTAATGCGTTTTGTTTGTATGTTACCAAGTGCTTCTATGTCGCCATCCGGTTTATATCAAAATATTCTTGGTTTTTGAGGTAAAGAGAAGGCTGAGACCGGCTCCAGGCGGAGGCTGAGTTACAACGTGACAACATTCGCTGCTCAATCGGGAGATGCCTCAGTCCGGTTTGTTTCTATGCAAATACACTTAATGACTATATTTTATGTACTATGCACTGCTATATTTTAATATTTTAATGTTGAAGGTATTTTTAATGATGTAGTGATAACTTGGCAGTCTGATTTCCTGATGCAGGAAAAAAAAGCTATAAACTTACAGCTACCGTCTCTATATACTGCAGCTAAGCCTCATGTTCCAGCTAAGACTCTGACTCGATCCATTATCCTATGTCACATCTCAGCAGTTCTTTCCAAACCTTGCCCTGGCATCTGTCTGCCCCAAGTTTGTTGGTTGATTGAGGGATTGAAGAGTGTTAGCTAGAATGGTACAGCTGCTTTCTTACTTTCACTTAATTAGTGACTACTATGGGTTCATAGTGCTTTGTAGTAGGATTGTAACACGTAGTTTGCTGTGTTTGCATGATGCTGTTACTTGATACTTGTCTTGAAATCAGTCTGTTATGGTCAGATTCTATACTTTAGATTTATCTGCTCTTTCTAGAATGTGTTGGGAATATAGTGTCAAGACTTTTCCTGCTTTGGGAATGTTGTGGTCCTTGGAGAACGGACAACTTTCGGCAGATGACTGTCAAAAATGGAAGAAAACAAGCTGTGACTCCTGTTTTCTCTCTCCAGGGGTTGGAAAGAAAGGCTAGTAAAGAGAAGGTAGGAGCAAAGGTGGTTTGTTGAGGCCTGTAAGCGCCTCAGCAATTGCGGGGAAGAAAGCTGCAATGCAAGCTCACGTTTTAATGGGCCCGAAAGAATTCATGTAAGAAATCCCTCACGAATGCCAGAGCCTCAGGAAAATCTTGAACCACTGTTTGCACTTTTTAGAGACAAAATCAGTAAGAAAACTTTCAGGAATTTGTGATTTATTTCAGCTCTCCTAAAGCTGACTATTTGAGGCTCTTTTAGCTTTATTTTTCTAAGGAGGTGAAGTTTGGGCATACCTGCAGCATTATGGTAGCACATTTGTGTCAGTTCTTAACTACTTATAAAG
>NW_008665467.1:9577-12367 GCF_000695815.1 Acanthisitta chloris | reverse complement strand
TGACAAGTGTTGTGAAGGTAACCATTTGAATGGAAGAAATATTCACATGGTTGAGAAGAGAATTGTCTTAAGAGCTTGACCCTTTTTGTCTCCGTGATTTGCATAGCTGCTGATAAAGCTACATTTTGGATATTACATTGATGGAGCATAAGTTCACTAAGTCAAGCGCTTTGATAATAGCAGATACATGTGGTGAGTTTTTTTTCCATGCAGTCTTAAGGTTGGATTGCCTTGGACTATTCCTTCTCTTGTATGAAAGTCTTCTGGTTTAAATTTTAGGGGTCTTTTTACCCACTTCTCTGTAGTTCCTGTGTCACATCCAGTATGTGTGTACTCGGGGATTAGATGTGACAGGATAAAGCAGAAAGTTGTTTGTGAGATTTGTTCTGCATTAGTTATAGAAACTATGTATAAGGAATTAGCTTAGACTAATATTAGCACACAGAATCACAGAATGATAGAATGGTTTGGGTTGGAAGGGACCTTAAAGATCATCCCTGCCATGGGCAGGGATGGTACTCACTAGATCAGGTTACTCAGAGCCCCATCCAACCTGGCCTTAGAATGCTTTGAGGGATGGGGCATCTACAACCTCTCCATATTGTATACCTGTCCTTCTGTAAGTGTATCCTTATGTGTATTCTTATTCATCATTTTTGTTACTAAAGATGAGCCATAGGGGGCAGCAATGTAACCAGTGCATTCAGAAGGTCTGACTTAGGCCTGCCTAAAGATTCTTTTTATGAGCCTGCCAGATTTTTGTTCTTGGAGATCTTGTCTTTCTTCTTGAAACCTATTTCCCAAGTCATAGTTTCAGAGGGAAAGGTTGTGTTTGGGCAGGAGGGGAGGGATTCCTGGAGTGCCAAGTGAATTGGAACAAAGAGGAAGAGAATTAAGGAATGGAGAAGTGGAAAACAAGGAAGGTGAAGCAGTTGCTTCTTCCTTTTAATTGAGTTGTTAAAAGGCTTTAGTAGAAACAGAAGCCCAAAAGGAAATGTCTTTCACTATCCATGAATTAACTCACCTTCCAACCCACACGGCTTCTGAGATTGGTCCACATAGGTTTGAGCCTCTTGCAGTCATCTTTATTAGCACAGGTTCTTGGAATTTATTGCTTAAAATTGGGCTCTTGGGCTGTGGACTTCTGTGATTGTTAGCTGACAGTGAGGGATAGTGACAATATTGGCTGCTGAATGGTGAGCTGTGGGAAAGTATAAAGTGTTTATTCAGAACAAAATAATTCCTTAAAACACTAGGTGGTTTTACATGCCTAAATTACTATAGAATCATTTAGATTGGAAAAGACCTCTAGGATCATCGAGTCCAGCTGTTAACCCAGCATTGTTAAACCACGTCCCTGACTGCCACATCCACAGGCCTTTTTAAATACCTCCAGGGATGGTGATTCCACCACTGCTCTTGGCAGCCTCTTCAGTGCTTGACAGCCCTTTCTGTGAAGAAAGTTTTCCTAATACCCAATCTAAACCTCTCCTGATGTAACCTGAGGCCATTTCCTCTCTACCCTTCATTTGTTACTTGGGAGAAGAAACCAACCCTCGCCTAGACAGAACCTCCTTTCAGGGAGTTGCAGAGGTCTGCCCTCAGCCTCCTTGTCTCCAGGCTAAACACCCCCAGCTCCCTCAGCCACTTCTCACAAGACTTATTCCCGAGACCTTTCACCCTGCTTTATTACTCTTTGGATGCACTCTAGCACCTGAAAGTGTTTCTTGTATGTTATGAGTATCTCACCTATGAAATTTCTAGCTCTTGAAATTCTGCCTCATGAAAAGTATTGCAGATCACATGCTTGGCCTTTTTATCTTATGGTGACAGTTTCATGCTTTTAGGTATTTTTTTTTGGAAAGAGCATTTTGACAGTTCCCTGTCTTGGGAATATTGCTTCACACCTTTTAAAATCTGTATCTTTTCAGATATTTTTGTAAACAGGTCAAACAGATTTGTGATGCTTCTTCAGAAAAATGATGAATGTATAATGAGTGTTGTGTGAAACACAGAGAAAATGGGATGCCCATGAACCCTTTTGGCAATATCCAGCCTGGAAATTTGTGCTTTAATGTGAAGGTTTATAATTTCCTTTGGTATGAATGTTCCATAAAGGAAAGTATGCCCTTTGTCTTCATAAACGTATTAAGAAAAGCATGCCTGGGATCAAGGTAATTTCAGCTAAATTGCACTGCTTGGTGTCTGTTCACTCCTCTGCTGGAAAATATGTAGGTATCATCTGTCAAGTACTGTGTTTCTTGTATATTAAACATTGCTAGGCCTGCTGGGTGGTAAGTGGGAGGCTTAGAGTGGACAGGGTGAGATTTATTTGTTCTTTCAGACTCATGGTTGCTGGTTTCATTCAACGTTCTTGAATTTTCCAAACACTTCAGGTTTTAGGGAACCAGGGGAAGATGGTAGAAGCCATAGGTTTTCTACAGCTCTAGAAAATCAGGCCTTCAGTCTCAAGCTAGCGCTTATTAATATTTCTGGATTAATAAAACGTTATTGTTGTTTTATTAGAGCAGAAATCAGTAAAAATTTGTTCTATAGCTGGCCCATAGAATGCAACAACAAAGCATTCTGTAACTGCCTTGCTGCTGTTAATATCCCCCAACTGAGACTTGGGATTGCTTTTGTTTTCTTTATTTTTGAAGTGCTGTCTTCCAGTTACAGGCTTCAAGAGCTATCTGCTTTCCAGATCTGAATGGAATTCAACTGGATCAGGACAATCAGTAACTTATTCTGGGGAAGTGCCAAAAGTCATGTTGCTGTTTCTTTGAGAAG
>NW_008665467.1:1287-9558 GCF_000695815.1 Acanthisitta chloris | reverse complement strand
TCTTTCCTATTTAAATACCTGGCACCAGCTGCTCAGCTTGTGTTTTTCTGAAACCCCTGCCAAAATGTGGGACTTACACCGTGTTGGACTGCGTAGGTGGTAGATACACTGGATGGAGTTGGGAATGTTAGGACTTGGCACTCTGTTAAAAATTGTATTTTGAAATAAGTGATTTGTTGCACTGTAGGAAGGCTTATCCAAGAACAAGCATAATGGGTTAGTACTAACATCCATCTTGTTCAGTACTTTGATCCTGACAGTTATGAACAGCAAAGGCTATGGAGGAACTCATTTTGGGGCCAGTGCCATAATTTCCATTCTTTGTTGGCAAGAAGCCTATTCTTGGACTTCTAAAGGTTTGCTGAAGCTCTGAAGCCTAAAGCTTACTATCTTCTGAAAAAAACTCCTATTCCTCTGGATGTGGTATGAAAATATCTGTTCCACCTTTTACGTATTTGCAGATTCTTGTTTCAGTGACTTTCTATAGCAGTGAGTTCTACTGACACTGTATGATGATTTTTGTTGCTTTTAAAAGAAATTTTTTTTCTCTTTTTCTTGACAGGAGGACAGGGGTTCCTGATCAGCTCTTTTAGTATCATTATTTCATTTCTCTACAGTTAATCTAAATATCAGGTAAACTGTACCATTTACAAAAAGTAAAGATTGTTCTGTGTCCAGTTGATTATCATGACACACTGTGGGAAAAGCCTGAGTTTAGTTGGCTTAATCTTGTGTTATATAGGCAACTCAGGACAATGGGTCAATGCAGAAAGTTAGTTTACAGAAATCATGTAACTATTTATATTTTTGTATACCCTCTTCAGAGTAAACTTTGGTAACAGCTGGCACTTTGAACCAGAGCATTGACATTCAGTACTGGCAGTGAAGATTCTCAGACTGCATGAATAGCTCATGTATGTGGCTGGAATGGGAGAGTCTCTTGACAAATAGTTTGGGTTTAGGGACTGTTGTTTCCCACAGAAGAACAAAAGGCAATGCAATTGTTCTGGTAAGTGAATGTGCTTTTGCTTTGTCCTGTCTTACTTTTGCATACAGTTACCTAAACTACTTTTTGTAGGACTGTTCAGCAGAAAGCAGATATAACCTAATTAATACATCAGTTTGTTGGATGTAGGTAAGAAATGTAGTTTTCCTTCTGCATGCTGTTTACATTTTTGTAGGTTTGTTTGTTGTGTGATTTGGTTGTTTGGGGTTTTATGTTTGTTTTTCTTTTTTAAATGCAAAGCAAGTGCTTTGCTTTCATGCACTTGGTGAAACATGCTAAACTTAGGCTTTATTCTTTCTTGTCAGCTAGTGCATTGCTGTTGTGCTTGAAGAGGTGACCATTTGCTGTGAGTTAATGATGTTTATGTTCTCTCCTTTGTGTCTCTCCTCCTTTTCCTTCTGTGAAGGAACATTGCTAAAGGAACATACCTTGCAAGGTTTTCTCCTTGCAGTTACTAATACCAAACACTCACTTTGTTGAGCAACATGTCTTTTAAAACATACTAGAAGGCAAAAAAAACCCCCGAAAGATACTCTAGTATGTTACCATGTTGTGAGTCTAATCCCAAAAAAGAGATAACCTTGCCTCAAGCAGCATATGGTTTAATGGAGATCCAGCCAGTGGATATAACTGACACAAAGAAAACCAATGGAGAATAAAGGAAACATCAGCAGTGTGTTAACATAAACAGACTACTTAAAATTGCTGTAACGTTGTACTGCCCATCCATTTAAGACAAAGTGCCATTGCAGGAGTAATCCTGAGGGATCTGAAGGAATCAAAGGTGGTAGTGTTAAGAACTTCACTTGAGGAAGATGGTGTATCTTCACATATGGAAAAAAAGTATAAAGAGTGGTATAGCAACCAGTAGTGGCAGCTTGTTTTGCTGTATGTCTTGGGCCTTGGACCGTCAGAACATTTTATGCTGTAGCATACTGTCATCTCCTGCTAAAGTTTGTTCTCCATAGCTTATCCTACGTTGCGGTGGTAGTGTTAAGAACTTCACTTGAGGAAGATGGTGTATCTTCACATATGGAAAAAAAGTATAAAGAGTGGTATAGCAACCAGTAGTGGCAGCTTGTTTTGCTGTATGTCTTGGGCCTTGGACCGTCAGAACATTTTATGCTGTAGCATACTGTCATCTCCTGCTAAAGTTTGTTCTCCATAGCTTATCCTACGTTGCTTGGTTTAACATCTCCTGCTAAAGTTTGTTCTCCATACCTTATCCTACCTTGATTCTTGTGGTTTAAGGGCAGTGAGAAGGGAGCAGGTATAAAGTGGAAAATAACACTGACAGCATATGACCGAAAGAAGGTTCCTGAGGTATCACAGGAGTTTGTATGTCTGTTTTCCACCTCATTGTTTCTATAGAAAAGTATATACTGTTTCTTAGAAGTCCCTGTGTTATGGAGCTGGGCTGGATTTTGGAGTTCAGTGTGCTGGACTGTGTAGATATTAAAATATTATTGCTATTCACGTATCGCATCTTTTCCTACTGTAACTATTATTTGGTTGATGTAATGTTCCACAGTCCAGATACGCAGTTCAGGAAGGATCAGTAAAAGAGGTTCCGTTTTCAGAATATCTGTAAAATAGAGTTGCAAGCAATAAAAATATAAGTGTTGGTTACTTTTTCCTGGTATGTGTAAGATTTATTTTTCCACGTGCAAGTTGTTACTAGAATACCATTTTATTGGATTTTTCTGGGAGTACAAATGCTTCTTGTAAGTGTATTTTGTTAAAAACCCCTAACAACTCAACAACAAACAAATCAATATGGCTGTCTGGCTCTCCAGGTTGTGTTATATAATGTTTCCAGGAATTTTGTTCTCTCTTCTCCTGCCTGAGGCAGATAAAACTACATAAATGTAAAACAGAGATCTGCAATTTGCATTTGAAGGTATGGATGACTACATAAAGGGTCAGTTTACAGCAGGAAAATTCTCCTCAGAAAGACTGAAGAGTTCACTGAATTTCTGCTGGAGGGTTTGTTAAACCGAGAGGGAAACCAAAAGCAGCCTGTATAGCATGCAAATGCTGGATACTACTAGGGTCTTGCTATTGTTGCTTTCCATATAGTTTTTAGAAAAACAGCTACTCAATTTCACTCTCAGCCAGTGCATTAAATCCTCTTATGCTGGAGGTGAAGTTTTTACTTGCTTATATGTAGTTTGCGATCTTTCATCTAAGTTACATCCCATTTAGTGAAGCTGGCTTTTATCCTCACTTTAAGGGTCGACCTAATTAAAACTTGTAATGTCTTGTGGTCTGGGAGCCTGATACGAGGTCCATTTGTTAGACATCTCGTGCCCTGAAAGAGAGGTGATCCAGGTTTCAGAGTTATGCTGGAGACCCACTGCCTATGGATACTGCAGAACTGTCACAGGCTTTTTTGATAGATGATGTTTCTGCTCATGTTTCCTGTGTAAATGTTCACCTTACCAAGCATCTATCCCAGCCCATCCACTCATTCCCTAACTTCACTCTCATATGTGCCATATGCTGTTAGTTTGCTTAGGTAGCTTCAGATAGGTCTGGATATTACAGTGCATCTATTTTTTTTTAAAGCATGTTCTGATATTCCACTATACTGTCTGACTTTCCACAGGAGCTTTTGTGTTAATTAACTGGTAGCAGACTTTGCTTCATGATAATCAATGGAAGCGCAAAAAGTGATTCTGTTCTATTTGTTTAAATGCTTTGAATTTCACAGAACATCTATATTCATGACTGAACATCTGTAAAATGTGAGCTCCTTATGAACATTGTAGCTGTTGCTGCCTGAGCTGAATATATTGTATCCAAGCAAGAATCCAAGAGTATCAAAAGCAATAGCCCAAGTTATATTAGTCATTAGGTCTAGATGCAAGTCCAGTGCTGATAAAGGCCCTGAGAAAAACCCTGCTTTTAAGATACGATCAAATTTAGAAAATTAGTAATTTTTTTCAGTGCAACTGCAGGAGATAACAGTAAGAGATTACTTAGAATGAGAAAATTGGTAATTCTAAAAAATGGTGGTACTAAGCTCCTTACAAAGTGGTTTGGTTTCCTCCCTCCTTCCCTCCCTCGATTTTGCCTTTTCTTTTTTGCCTTTATTTTAGGTGGGGTTTTTTTGGAGGAGGTGTTGATTTCTGTCTGTTGACAAACCTGAAGTTGAAAAAGCACAAGTGGTATGGTCAGTAAAGTTGTGAGGTAAGAATACAACTTTATCAAACATGTTATTCCAAAGCAGGAATTCTGGGCAAATATAAGCCAAAAGCTATGAAATACAAGCCCACTGCAAGAAACTTACTGTGTTGAGGGTAATTTTGTACTGGGCACTTTCTGAGGTGAGTTTCTTGTAGAGGCTGCTGTCAAAGAGGCACTAGTAGTGCCTTTACCTCTGTCAGTCTCACAGGTAGGCTGCTTCTGTCCAGAGAACAAGCAATGAGGTTTTTATGATTTTTCTGCTTTCTAGATAGAACTATAGAGTTTAGGTCACATGTTATAATTTGGGGGGTTGACTCAGTATTATTTGGGAGTTCTTCGTATTATTACTTTCTTGGAAACTTCTGTATAGTAAGAATACAAGATTTGTTCAGAATTCTAATCATATGGTTTAGATCCAGGTCAGTGTCTACAAGGGAATGTTTTAGGGCCAAAATGGGGGGAGAGGTTGAGGGGGGTGTGAGAAGAGATAGAGAACCTGCTGGGTAGCACAAACATATTCTTAACTAGGAATTATTTTTCTAATTCTGGGCCAAAAATAGCTAGTTTTTTATTTTCTTCTTTGTATAGCATATAATGAAAGTGCAGAATTAAAAGTGCCTTTTAAAAATATTGTTAAATTAGGGACTGCTAGACCACAGGTGAGAGAGAAAAATGCAATTAGTAACAACAGCGTAATTGAGCCTGCAGAGCTCCTTGCCACTTAACAAACAGCCATCCCCCAGAACTATGGGTTCCTAGGCTTGTTGTGGACAGGCCATGCAAACAAAATTATTTATTGCAATTCCTTAGCAGGGCCCCCTGCATTCTGTGAGAATTCAAGCAAACTGCACCCAAATGACTTAATTTTGCCTTGTTTTATGTTGATGCAGACACAGAAAAATGAAGCCAACTGAAATACACAATAAAAATGTTAATAAACATCCTACCAGACCTGGGACCAAAGAGACTATGATTATTTTCTGTCCCTCCTCTGAGTAATAACACTTCAGTGCAGCACTGCCTCTGCTCTGAGGCTGGGAGAGACTGTGCCCAGGTCAGGATGGGGTTGAGCTAAGAGGACTGAGTAGAGCCAGCTGCAGTGAGTGGAATGGTGATAGTAGCTGTTGTCCTAATCAGGGGGTGTGGGCATTTTTTGTGTGTTGTGTTTTGGTGGGTCTTGGGGTTTTTTTTCTCCCTGCATCTGGAGAGCCAGCATGCTGCCACCTCCTGTTGAAATAAATGGAGATGGACACACTGTCCAAATGGGGAAAACTTCTCTATGCCCTTTCAAAGTGTTCTAAGAACGAACAGTTCTTCCCTATTAGTCCACACTCCAAATGTTAGTACACAGCCGGTCTTTTATTTATACATGCATCTTATGAATTTTGAGGTAGTATTTTTCCCCCCTGCTTTCAGAACATTGGATTTTTGGGATTATTTTTCATATTTGTTACCTATAAAAAGTCTGGAGGAAATTCAGTAATCCCAAAACTGGAAAAGTGTTCATATTTATTTTGTGACAAATTTGTTATGTCTGTTGTGGGAATGCTAACATACCTCGATTCTTAGGTCTGCTGTGCAACTGGATATTTCTTTAGTTAAAAGTTTCCTTACTTTTAGACCCCGGAAATAATGGGACCTTTAGGAACTTCAGGCTGAACTTTGCCAATGTCTGGAGCATTTTGGTTAAAATGAGTTGTAGAAATAAATTGAACTGTTTCAGTAAGATGCACAGATGTCTTCCAAATTCTGTCCTTCTGATAGACACACATGTACTTGTTGAACTACTAACTTGCCTTAGTTTTAAAGACTAACTTTAGTTTCTCATTGCTTTTCCCATAAGATAACAAATGATGTTAATCTCAAGCAATTTAAGATTCATATGTTACTACTTACAGGGAGGCCTTAGCCTGCAAACCTTTTGGGCAAGAATTTGTAGCATAATGACTGCTTTATTGATTTCAGTGTAAAAATAAATGCAATTATGATTCTCTCCATCCTAGTTTGAATTCAGACTTTCTTTTTTTGTTTAGTGTCTGTATGGCAGAGCAACTTGTGCATTACCTTCTGTAATTTGTTATCCTGTCAATCGATGTGTTTTATTTTGACAGTTTAGCAAAAGCCATATGGTAGTGTACAAATTGAACTCAGTTTAAAGATCAAGTGTTCTTTTTATTTTCAGAGTTGGTGGTAGTTTCTTACAACTGTGTCATGATTCTGTGTTTTGACAGTTTGCAGAGAGAAGAAGGTACTGTGCAAACCAGTAAAAATCAAAAAGACCTTGAATAAAACCAGTGCTTTTCAAAATAAATCAGCTAAATTCTGAGCATGTGAGATGTCCCTAACTACCATGTTTCTTTACTGATTGGATGCTATGACAGTGAAATGACAAGTCCCACAGTACTGACAGAGTCTAACAGCAGAAGTCTTGTGTGACGTTGGAAGATCTGTGTGTGTTCAGACTGGAGGGCAGCGAGAGCCAACAGAGGAGCATCGCAGCGACCTTCCATGGCATTTGAAAACTTGCAAAAGAGTTGGTGATTTTTGTGTCTGCAGAAGAAAGTTTTTACTGGCTTTAAAGACCAGATGGCTTAGCGGTTTTTTAGGAAGAGCTTTCTTAAGAGCTTTCTTAGATGTTGGAACAGATTACAAAGAGACTATAGCTGACTAAGGGTAAGTTTTTCAAGGAAGTTAGCGTAGTATCTCTCAGGAGTGAACCTTGTTACAAAGTGAAGAAACTTTCCATTGTTCCATTGTTTTTATTTCTTAGATGCCATGGGGTTTAGTGACATTCCCACAAATTAGTGGCTGGAACTAATGTTTTTATTGATGGTAGGTGTTTGTGTGTATCAACACTGGGAGTTATGGCCATATTAGTAAATGGGTTGGTGTAAGTACAGGCTGCTGCCCACAAGGGAGGTGTCTCAGCTGCCTTTCCTCATTCACCACCAGTGCTGGGTTTCTTTTCAGGCTAGTTTTCAATTCAGTGGGGTGGCAAACATGCACAGCTCAGAGGAAGGCAAATCTGTCCCTTTTGCAGCAGCAGCTGCTCAGTGTGACTGTGGAACAGGAGCTCAAGGCTCTGTAACCAAGGGATGGTCACTTCCTGGGGTGATTGATGCTACAAGTCCTGACCTAGGGCCTTTTTCAGCAAAGAAGAATAGACTGAAAGAGCAGCATAATGCAGGACAGCTCAATGTCCTCTATAGTGAGCTGTGACCTTTTATATTAGCATTAAGTGGAAGTGTTTAGTATTAAGTTCTGTCCAGTGGGCTTTAGCAAACAAGCAAATGGAGCAATTAATGTTTTCAACTTTAAAAAAAAAAAAGTTAGCTGGAGAGAGCTGACCATCTAATAACAAAGTCAGACAGTGTGTCTGTGGTGCTTCACGTGGGGCTTTACCTCCAGCGTTGTATCATTTGCAAAATTTAACCAGTAATGGTAAGAAAAATAATATATAATTCAAAACAATCACAGTAAAACATTATCACAGCGTCTCTCTGCACTAATAGTGAAAAATTCATACTGCCAGAAAGAATCATATTTTGCAGGGGGAGAAAGGAGTTATGAGATCAAGGAGAAAACTTCCATTTGTGCGTTGGGTGTGGCTGAGATGGAGCTAATTTTCCCCATAGCAGCAGCCCTCAGTGCTGTGCTTTGCATTGGTAGCTGTAAAGGTGCCCATAACACACCAGTATTTTGGCTACTGCTGGGCAGTGCTAGCACAGCATCAGCACTGTCCCTCCAACATCTTCTCTTCACCAGTAGGCTGGGGGTGGCCACATTCTTCAGAGGGGGCATAACCAGGGCAGCTGACCCAAACTGACCAAAGGGATGTTCCATATCATCTGACATCAGCTCAGATATGAAAGGTGAGAAAAAGGAGGAGGAAGGTGGGAAGGATGTTTGTTATTTACAATATTTACCTTCTGAAGCAACCACTATGGCTCTGCTTCCTGAGAAGGGGCAAGACATTGTGGATGGGAAGTAGAGAATAAAATATTTTTTTCCTCTGATTGTGAGCGTGTGATTTTTTTTTTTTTTTTTTTGCTTTTGCTTTACTAAACTGCTGTATC
>NW_008665467.1:0-1157 GCF_000695815.1 Acanthisitta chloris | reverse complement strand
AAATTTTTTTTTCCTTTTTTTGGGGGGGTGTTTTTTTTTTTTTTTTTTTTTGCTTTTGCTTTACTAAACTGCTGTATCATGACCTATAGGGGTTTTTTTTCCCCATCTTATTTTACTTCTAACGTCAAGCCAAGGTCAACCCACCATACTTTGCTATATCATTTCAGTCATTTGCAATGTTATGGGGTAGACTTAAACCCCAACCTAGATATAGTAGTACCTTTGACATGGAAGTTGTAGGATTATGCATGATGCTCTGTAAAATTTGATAATCAGAGACCGGAACCACACAATGCAACACAAACTGCAGCCAGCCCACTCTTCATGGGGTAGACTTAAACCCCAACCTAGATATAGTAGTACCTTTGACATGGAAGTTGTAGGATTATGCATGATGCTCTGTAAAATTTGATAATCAGAGACCGGAACCACACAATGCAACACAAACTGCAGCCAGCCCACTCTTCGTGGAGTTCCAGAAAAAAAATCTTTTATTTCTTACACTGTGTCACCTTGCACCCACTTCTGTGTAATTGCTGATTCAGTTTAAAATCTTTAAAGACCTCAAAGTTTCTGTAATTTATGTCAGCTGTTAGGTGTCCCCAAGTCATAGATGTTCCTTCAGAACCCAGCAGAAGCTAAGATACCATGCACTTACTCTTCTGGCACAGTGGCTGTGAGGGATAGCAAAACAGTCTTCTGGATCCCAGTTTTTCAAACCCTCACTCTTGGTTGCTGGCAGTTGTGCAAATTCAGTGTCAAGGATTACAGTTATAATTTTTCTGGGAAAGTTTAAGGGGAGTTTAAGATCTCTTCAGGTTTGGCCTGTGCTGCTGAAGCTAGCAGGAAGTAAATAACCTGGGGTCTTTTAATATATTAGGGTTAGGGTTAGGGTTGTTAATATATGGTTGTTAGGGGGTAGATTTGGATGGGTAAAGATACAAACGCTTCTATGGGTTTTTTCAAAACCCATCAACATTGCAGGGAGAATTAGTAGCCTTTTTGCAACTTCAGGCACTTGGTTTTGTTCCTCCTAACCTGCCTCTCATCCACAGCAAATACAGGGATGCCCAGTTCACCACCAGTTCAAAAGTGGCTTCTGTGTTTATTTACTCCTACTGTGACAAACAGCTTTTCCCCCCAACGCCAGCAAAAAA